>NW_028291357.1:0-50992 GCF_041222555.1 Hakea prostrata
ATCATCCACGACAGATACCTCATCATATGAAAGAGTATAATAAGACAAGATTAAATAAATAAGAAACATACATGAGTAAGTATTCATACATAATCAAGTACATAAAGTAAATAAGGAAATAAGATTCTAATGTACTTGCAACATTCATATCATAATAGAAACTAACATAACAGTAGCAAATCTAAGTAGTTCCCAATTTAGAAACTAAATCTATGCAAATCTATGTTAATATGATAACAACTTTCCTTACCTTAAATAGATTCGAATGTATTCCGGACGGACAAGAGGATGAATCCAAAGTTAGCAAATAAACCCTAGAATAGCACCACACAATCATTAAGAAGTAGTCCTAAAAGAATAAGCATGAATCGAATCGAATCGAATCGGACGAAGAAATCGGATTCTGTTCTTGTGGGTTGATTGGCTGGGTTGAGTGCTCCAAAGAGACCTAGGCAATCTGCCCAAGAGCAAATCCGAAAATAAAAATAGAATCTTGATCCGAAACCTATGCTACACAAACCGGAATGCGACGAAACTTGGAGAGATTGTCTAACATAGTAGTCTAAGACTAAAAAGCATAATTTAGACATCAAACCACCATTAAAACCATTACTTAGTAATTTAGAATCATAGTTTCTATTTTGGTAAAAATCATAGTTTTCATTGGAAACATGCTATGAATGAAAGAGATGAACTAGAGATGATTAGCTCTCATTCTAGTACAAGAACACAATAGATCAGAGGTATGAATAATCATAGAGAAGCATCTATAATGCTAGAATGAATCAAAATAGGAATATTATCATAGTTTAAGAAGAAATCATAAGAATCATGTCAAGAATGAATGAGATGATCATAGTACAAGAGAATGAAAAGAGATTGTAAAGATATGACTACAAGGTTGCAGCATCTTCATCATAATCTCAGTTCAGAGATGAGAGTGATCACGGAAAGAATAAATCATTAACATAAAATATAGATTACTAACCTTTAATTGAAGAACAAGAGAGAGAGTTTGCAAGATTGCAAGATTGCAAGATTAGGTCTTCTTCTTCACTCTTGGAGGCTTGGAGATGGTTTCCCTTCGTTCTCTAAGTGTTATGGAGGCTAGGGATACTAAAATCACTAAGTCATTGGGTATATATAGCAAGATACTCAAAACAGAAGATTCTGTTCGAGTTCAGCAACTCTGGGTCGATTGGCTGGGTAGCATGGCCCAGTCGACCCAAGCACTCGACCCAGGCTGATAGCAAAGCCAAAGACAGGGATTTGAGGGTCTTCCACTACTCGGAATCAAACGAAACTTTAAACACATATTCTATAACATACCTAGCATGGAAAAATGGCTTTAAATCATATCCCACCAAGCTCTAAGGTCATCAACTAATCTTCTCTTCATCAAGGTGCAGTCTCTTCTCTATATCCAACACTGTCTTCAAGTATGGGCATCATCTTCAATCTCCATAGGTTCGGAGTCGAACACTATATCTTCTACCAATATGGCCCATAGTTGACTTTCAGTTCTACTTCGGGTCTTCGGTCCTACAATCAAAGAGTATCCGAGTTAACGTGAGGGCCGGGTTTCACACATATGGTCCCTTCCAGTTTCTGGGAAAGCTTTCCACAATTTCTCGGGTCTGATGCTGATTTTTTCCTCAAAACCAAGTCTCCAACCTTAAAAGATTTGGAACATAGCACCATAAGCCACCACTTCATTCAGGTCCTTTATCTAAATTGATTCTTAATTGAATCTCTTCATATGACTTCTAACTGATTCCCCTGACTTCTGGCGAATTGGAGCCAAGTTATCCACTGTTTGGCTACTTTTCATGCTGCTCTAGAGTCTTGATAAAAATATCTTTGTCAGGTCTCTAAAACTTCCAATTGAATCTGGTAGCAGACTGAAAAACCTGGTCATTGCCGGACCTTTCAATGATGATGGAAAGGATCGACACTTCAAAACATCGAGTTGCCTCGCCAACATCATAACATAATTGAACCTGAGCTAGGTGTTCCAACGGATCCGAGCTTCCATCATACATCGTAAACACCGGAAGCTTGAAGTTATGCAGCAATGGTGCTGACATGATGTCTTTGGAAAATGGATTTTGATTCATTGCTTCTTCCACCTTTTCTCCATTGTTTTTGTTCGTCAATCGTTAAATCTGATCGTTCAGGATACGAAATGTTTTACTGATTTCAGATCCATGAACTTCAGATCTACTGCCTTAAGATTTCCCTCTTTCTTTCTTATCTCTCTGATCTCCGAGAGTTTTACTCTTTTTACTCTGAATTTGGCTTAAACGATCATCCTTAGATGATCCTTGATCTTCCGACTCTAGAGGAATGTAGTTTGGATCTGCACTCTCTCCCGATCCTTCTCTCGAGAATTGACCTCCTCTCGGTTTTCTCTCGACCCTTGCATCCGAGGATTTGGTAGAAATCATCTCCACTCGGGAAAGAGTGCGAGATCTTCTAGCAAGTGAGACCAGAACTCTTCCTTCTGGTTGAACTCCAACTTGCTTGATGAACGTTCTCGTCAGATTTTGCATTTGGAGGATTTGATGCTGCATACTCTCAAATCGAGCGGTGATTTGACTTGGATCTAGCTCTAACTGAGAAGTAACAAGTGTATCCGCAAGGATTCTCTTGTCTTTCAGAAATTTCAGCAAGATGAGGTGAACGATCCTCCGTCATTCTCTCGCTTCGCCGAGTCCGTATTGCAGGAACTATTTCTCTTGTCCTTCTCTTTGGATGGATCCTCCTTGGCTCCCTCTCGGCTAGCCTCCGCCATTTCAACCGGCAATGTCTCCTCTCGCTTAGGCGATTGAGCCATGACCTCCGCTCCCGAACTTGTTAAAGCTTGTTTCAACAGACGGCACCAAATGTAGGTGCAGAATTTGCCGGAGATCTTGAACCGCGGTCTTAGCACCAAACTAACTCAGACCTAGATCGATCTGGCTTGCTTAATCCTCAATCAGTCTCTCGTTCCTGAAAAATAGAACACCAGTGAGAAATGGAGCCGATCGTCTTGATCGGCATCGCGTCTCCGACGGTCTAGTCAGAATGATGAAGACGATGCTTCAGAGCTCGAAGGAGCTTCTGAGGTGTTCTAATGGAGTGAAATCAGAAAAGTATCAGTGTTCAGGTTGATCTACGAGACTTACCTCTGACGAGTTCATTGTTCCTTTTTATATAGATTTCCCGCCTGTTCTGCTTTTAACTATGACTGTCGGATCATAGCATAGAATTGGATGGCCATGATTAGGCCTTCTTCATAGTTCCTGGGTGGACCCATAGATTGCTTTATTTAATCGACTTAAACTGATCGTATTAGATTTAGACCGGAGTGAACGATCATGAACCGAGATTGGGGTATTTTATTCACAACAAAACCAAAAGAAAGTTTTCCAACAAAGTCACGTAAGATTGAATCACTTGCAATGCCTGTGCGACTATGCCTGTAGAAAATCTTGGAGTCACCCATCAATAGTAATAGAACTTTGTGCAAAAAAATTCCTATGATATGAGCTACCACCCCTTTAATTACTTATGCTACCCCAAACATCATTTCCCTTCGCTTTGGGCCGGTTGTGGGCAAGGAAAGGTCGTATTAAAGATTAATTAAATAATTGCCGTAGACCTAAATCTGATTTATAATCAGTCTTACGTACATAAGACAATTTGTTACTGAGTCAAATTTTTTAAAAAGCTTGCCCCTAGCCCCCCCTATATGCCAAAGAAAATTGCACCCTCATCTAACCTCATAAATGCTCTGCCCCGACCATATGAATTTTTTTTTGTCAATAACTTGAAAGTTGTATTAAATGAAAAAAACCCAGATCAATAGATCTAAAATGAAATAACATAATAGTTTACTCGCAAAAAGAGCGGAATCACCCCCCCCCCCCCGCCAAACTCAAATCTACAAAAGTGAAACTCACGAGCCCCACGGGCAAGAAAATCAGCTTAAGGATTAAGATGTCTAGAAACATAACAACCATATGAAATTCAGAATATCCTATCATGGATCCCCCAATATATTTTCTTCACACACCATCCGAACATCTCATCATAGAATTTCTCTGAAAGTGGATGAACAAAACCTCTTCCAATTTTCACCCTCATCTATTAACAAAGCAAACATACAAGCATTCAACCCCAACCCCAATGTAACAACAAGCCAAACCAATCCTACTATATATCTACATAAGACACGTATACAGTTGCAGTTGTTATTGGTGTAAAACGAAAGAAATGATCAGTAGGCTATTTAAATATGTTGGCATCCATAGTTTATACATATACATGTTATTGTTTCAATAGCTTTGATAAGAACCGATCGACCAACCTCACTCGTGGTTAACATTTTAAACTTTTGATGCTAGCCACAACTAGCTTGTTAATGGTATTATTTCTTGTCCTAGCCTCCTAGATGGGGTTGGTGGGTTTCTAATTTATTTTGGTTGTAATTTCTTTCATCATCTAATATGCGTGTGTTTTTGTTTCACAAAAAATTCGCCCTCAAGACAGGTGAATGATTTTCTATTTTTTTTGGTGAAAAAGGTATATGGTTCTATGCTGTAAAATCTTCTAATCCATATAGATTACACATCGTATTCCTTGTAAAAAATTATCAAGAGCACGAGATTACAGTTTGAAAGCAGGAACTTCAAGGTGCATTCCTATAGTGGATTTCCTTAAGACATAATTCGCCCTCACTTAAAAGGTACTATGAGGTACTGGTGAACCGTTTCCCAGGATACAAAGAAGCCCAACTCAAAGTTGTTTCTCCCAAGTTTTGCAAAGCACAAACAAAACTCAAGAACAGAGAAAACTTTGGAATTTTTGTATTTAAGTGCGTGCGCCAAAAGCGCCTAAACAGCCCACTCCCCACTCCCCACTCCGCGTGCGTGTGCGCGAGGGTGCTCGGAAGGTACACCGTCCCGCTCATACACTACACACCTGATGAGCACATTTATGTGTGAAATCTTAGGGTATAAATCATGCATTTTATACACTTTGAGTGGAGCTACCTTGGGTTTTATGTTGTTTCGGCAGAATTTATGATTTCTAGGACTTAAGCGAATATTTGGAGTTTTGGGTATGAAACATGCGATTTTTACACATCAAGAAGTCCGTTCAAATTCTCAAGTGCAAAAGTGGGCCTGATTTGGTACATGATGGGCTAAAGATGCAATTATGGGCCAACTCTAGAATATCTTATAAAATTATATTAGGATTTTTATTTTATTTTTCTTTATTGTAATTTAATGAATGTATGGGGCCCACAAGTAGTCAAAGACTAGGATTTTCTATTATTTTAGAAGATTTTATTTTGTTAAATTTTATTTATTTCTCTAATTAGTTTTTTCTCTCTCTCGCCACTTTCTATTTTATTTACTTTCTTATTTCCTTAATAACCAACCCACTTATATTTTTGTTAACAAAATATATACTTTATTTTATTTTATTTTCTTTCTCTATCTTCTTCCACTTTTTCTCCACGTCAAAATCAAGTTTAATTTTTTTATTTAATTCTCCAATTATTCTCTTTCTTTCTCTTCCTCTCTCTCTCTTTATTTCTAAAGAATTTTGCTCTTTCTTTATTTTTTTTTCTTTTTCTATTTTACTTTTATTATTATTATTATGTATTATTATTTCCTTGTTTGTAAATTATTCTCCTTCTCCTATAAATATTACCTCCCTCTTAGGTCTAGTTTACACTTTATTTTCTCTTTAGTTTATTTTAGTCTTGCACTTTCTATTCTCTCTAGCTTGTTTTAGGTTTTCTCTAGTTCTTTGATTACTTTGTGGGTTCTAATTCTAGATTGAATGTTTAGGTTTTAATGTTTTGCAAGGAAGATTGAAGTTGTGTAATTTATTTGATGCAAGTGTATTTCCTTTATTTTTATCAATGCAATTTCAAGTTCAAGTTTCAAATTTGAGGATTTGTTTTCTCTGTGGATCTAGCAATTGCAGATCTAGATTATTCTAGATCTAGTTGTTAGGGTTGGTTGAGATTCGAATCGGTTGTTCAAGTTTTTTTTTGGAGACCCAAAGATGCAAGTAAGTAACATTCTTCAATAATCTTCTCCCCCTCTATTCCCGCTTCTATCTACCCATCAACAACAACAACAACAATAAGCCTTTTCCCAACTAAATGGGGTCGGCACATGGATTCTTGCCCTCCAATCGGCGTTCAAGGCCATGCTAGATACAAGGCCTAAGCTATACATATCCTTTCTCACCACTTCTCCTAAGGTTATCTTAGGTCTACCCCTAGCTCTTCTAGTTCCTTCAATATGGATTATATCACTTCTCCGACAGAGCATTTATAGGTCTCCGTGAACGGGCCGTGCCACCTCAAACGACTCTCTAAGCTTATCACTTATGGGAGCAACTCCCGGACCAACTCTAATATGATCGTTCTTATCTTATCCATCCTAGTTTTGCCAGCCATCCACTTAGCATCCTCATTTCGCTACACCGAGTTTATCTATATGATTCTTTTAACAGCCCAACACTCGCACCGACATCATAGCTGGTCGGACAACGGTCCTATAAAATTTTCCTTTAAGCTTTAATGGAATACGCCGATCACATAAGACCCCGGATGCACCTCTCCACTTCATCCACCCTATTTTAATTCTTTGGGAAACCTCATCTTCTAAATCACCTCTTTACTTATGATTGAACCTAGGTACCTAAAACAATCACTCGAGGAATCTCTTTATCGCAAGTATCACCACTTCATCATCGCCCGATCATGACTAAAGTTACAAACTAGATATTCGCTTCGATCTACTAAGTTTAAAGCCTTTGATTCCAAAGCTACTCTCCATGATTCTAATTTGGTATTAATCCCCACTTGGGTCTCATCAATCAACACAATATCATCCGCAAAAGCATACACCGGGGACCTCATCTTGAATGTCTTTGGTTAATTCATCCATTACCGGCAAATAGATATGGGCTTAAAGTTGACCCTTGATGTAGCCCAACGTATCGGAATTCATTACTTTGTCCCCCACTGCTCTAACACTAGTCACCGAACCATCAACATATCCTAACTATATCTACATATTTACTGCAACACTTCTTTCTCTAGTACTTGCCAAATTAACACTCTAGGGACTCTATCATGCTTTTCTAGGTCAATAAATACCATATGAAGGTCTTTCCTACATTCTCTATACCTTTCCATAAGTCTCCTAATTAAGTAAATAGCCTCCGTTGTAGATCTTCCGGCATAAACCCAAATTGGTTCTCCGTAACTGTAGTTAAGTGTCTCAACCGGGTTTCAATTATTCTCTCCCATAATTTCATCGTACCGCTTCTATCTACCCATCCATATTCTTAATTTAGGATTTACTTTCAGCATTTACTTGTTGTTCTCCCTTCCCCTGGGTCCTTGATCAAAGATGCCTATAGTCGTGCCTCTCTTTGGTTAAGGTTTCCCTTTTGCTTTTATTGTTTTTTTATTTACTTTTTGTTATTTTCTTTCTGCAATTTCTTTTTCTCTAATATCATTTTTCCCGATCAGTGGACTGTAGGCTACGGCAAAGGGTCCACGGTCAAAGTCATTATAATTATACTCCCATTCCCTCGATCCAGAGCTGACACTCGGATCACTTCCCTTTTATTTTTATTGTTTGCATTTTTTTCCTTTCTTTTATTTATGAATTGGTTGTGTTTGCTTTATTTTTCGTTTCAATTCAATTGCATTAGATGTATGGATTAGGATTGTTGGTTTATTTTAATTAATTAGTTAACAAAAATTGAATCATTCCACTCTCGCATTACTATTAAGAAGTTGAATTCTAAGTGGCATATCTCCCTGAGATTGACCTGTTAGCTAGACAATACTGTGCGCTTGCGGTTATTTTATTTTGCAAACAACACACATTGGCGTGTCTTACTATTATAAATCAAAGTTAATAGGTAGCACCTATTAATTAACTTGAATTCCGAAATCTCGCTTTCCAAGGTGGGACTATCTAAAAAGCACTTTAATAAAATAAGAGGGAATATCCTTACCTCCCTCTTAGCTGGAAAATAGCACTTAAAATCTCGCTTTCCAAGGTGGGACTATCTAAAAAGCACTTTAATAAAATAAAGGGTAAATATCACTTACCTCCCCTCTTAGCTGGAAAATAGCACTTACACCCTCTCTTAGTTGGATAATATCACTTACCTCCCCTCTTATCTAGCAAATATATCAAACAATTCCCCTCTATTAACTTTCTCGGTTAAATTTAACTTTTTCCGTTAAATATTTTTCTAAAACCCCAAAGTACCCTTGGCTAAAAAACTTTTTTTTTATTTTAAATCCTAAATTATCGTAATCATCCTAACATTTAAACTACTAAAGTACCCTCAATTAAAATAATTATTAAAAACCAAAACACCATAGTTAAAACCTAAATCTTTAATTATTAAAAGCCCAACATACCTTTTTTTTTTTAAAAAAAAATTTATCAAACAATTAAAAAAACACGTATTACTATCAAGTAGAATTAAAATGCAATTAAAAAAAAAAAAAAAAGGGTATGTTGATAAAATTAAACACGTACTACTATTTTGGGTTTTTCTAATTGTTTGATAATTTTATTTTTTTTAAAAGGGTATGTTGGGCTTTTAATAATTTAATATAATTTGGGTTTTAACTATGCTATTTTGGTTTTAATAATTATTTTAATTGAGGGTGATTTAGTAGTTTAAATGTTAGGGTGAATACAATAATTTAGGATTTAAAATAAAAAAGATTTTTAGCTAAGGGTAGTTTGGGGTTTTAGAAAAATAGTTAACGGTAAAAGTTAAATTTAACCGAGAAAGTTAACAGAGGGGAGGTGTTTGATATATTTGCTAGGTAAGAGGGGAGGTAAGTGATATTATCCAACTAAGAGGGGGTGTAAGTGATATTTGTCCAGCTAAGAGGGGAGGTAAGTGATATTTACCCTAAAATAAATAAAGGAAAGTTTTCCGCAATTATAAATCAAATAAAATGAAACATTTATTATTTTATTATATTAAAAATAATACAACATTCCTAGCACACAAATATTTTGAAGAGTGAATCGTTTTTCTTATTTCATTAAATAGACAGGTGACATCAGGGCGAACATCATGCTAAATGCTTCCATACAGAGTCCAAAATGACAATTATTTTATAAAACATTATCCCAATAATTTTCAAGAAAAACAGTCAATCCAAGCCTTGCCACTCTCTTATGGACCCTCCTAATTGAAGACAATCAAAACTAAACCACACCCCAACCCTCCCTCCCAAAAAAAGAAAAAGAAAAAGAAAAAGAAAAAAACACAACTACATAAGACACCAAGAAGAAGAGAAATTTACTTGAACCGAGTGAGAAAATCCACAGGGGCGGAAATTACAAGTTAGCCGTGTTAAATTAGTATAGTCACTTGAACTTGACTATCAAGAGTGACTATTCTCTCTCTCTCTCTCTCTACAAAACTTTAGAGGCAGTGCCTCCTACAATTCCATTACCCATCTTTCCAATATTTCAACCAACAAGGTTTCATGTTGATTTTGCTTTACACATGGAAAGAGAAAAAATTGTATTGACCTTGAGTTTTATGTGAGCTAGTAGATTTGCTTACGATGTTTGTATTACAAGAGTTTGAGTATGAATAATACAAGAAAAGTAACTAGGGTTACAAAAAAAAAAAAAAAAAAAAAGAAAGAAAGAAAGAAAGAAAAAGATGAATTACATGTTAGTATTGTGCATCTTTGATGAGTTTCAATGGGATCCTGATAATATGTCTATAAAAATAAAGATTGAATGGAACTCTATTCGTTATCCTTTACACACATTTTTGTATTTCTTCAAATTATGGATGGATAGAGAAGTATCTTGTAATTCATATTCATTGAATATGCATGCATTGCTATTTGACACAACCAAACATAGATATATCCATCCTACAAATGAAAATATATATATATATTGTTAATGACTAAAATGATCATTTTATATCTCCGGACTGAACCAGCAGTTGCACGATCCGACCAGGTTGGACACTTAGTAGAGTTCGATCAGGCGGTTCATGGTAGGACCGACCAGAGTGATAAACAACATCCACCTAACAGGATAAGAAACCTCACAAGGGAAGAGTCCTACCAACCAACAACCACAGAGGAGTTCCAGTTAGGTAAAAGAACTCTCCCAAAGAGTTACTCTCCTATGGCAACTCTCATTAGGGTCATATTCCGAATATAACTCTACTAACTTACATTATATAAAGACCTCAGGTAAACACTATGAGGTAGGTATTCATATTTTGTGTGATCAATTACTTGAGTTCTCCATTGAGTAGTTGAGATCATCTAATTGGTACTGACTTGTTCGTCGGAGACGTACCTCGACCCCCCAAGGTCGAGCTCGTATCTTGCAGGTTCGTGACAGGGAAGGACGAGCGAGATTCCGAACAACAATTGGCGCCTTCTGTGGGAATTGCATCAAAAAGTCATGGTGCGATCAAAGGTTAAGGTCGGAAACCAGAAGGAGGTGGAGGATGATGCTTCGAAGGGAAATCCTCTACCTGAAAAATCGGTAATTCCCGATCAGGTGGAGATTAATACCGACCAGGAGGAGAAAAATACCGATCAAGGGGAGAAAAATCCCGAACAGCCGAATCATGGAGCATTAGCAAATCATGTTGAGACACTCCAGAAGGAACAAACAAAGCTTCGGGAGGAAATATCCTCATTGAATGAACTAGTCAGGATGGCCTTGGGTCATATAATTGCCCCGAATGCAGACCCTAAAAATACTCAAAAAGTGTTTGAGGGAAGCAAGAATAACCACCTAGTCATTCCCAATCAAACGCCTCGACCATCTCTAGAAGACGGACAAAAGTTAAAAGAGAAGGTAGGCGAAAAGTCCCGGGCATCTGAGAAAGAAATTCCAAATAAAGACCCTCTAAACGAAGAAGATAAAGACCGAGGAAGCAGCAACAATCCTCTCAAAGAACCAAAAAACAAAAGAGTTGAGTCCGGACCGAGCAAGCGAGAAGAACGCTTGAGCAAACAAATCAAAGAGTTAGACGAGAAGGTAAACAAGTTAAACGATCCAAAGAAAGATGAGCTATATGCTTTTCTAAAAGAGGATCCTTTCATCCAAGCTATCTCTGAGGCGGAAATACCAAAAAACTTCAAATGCCCAACTTTTATATTGTTCGACGGATCACAATGTCCAAAACATCACATCACCCGCTACAGGTCGACCATGTCAATCTATAAGCATAATGAGGCAGCCATGTGCCAAAGTTTTGCAGCCTCTTTAACCGGTTCCGCATTGGATTGGTTCTTGGCATTGCCAAGCGGTTCGATTAAGAGTTTCGATCAGCTAGGGCGAGTGTTTGTGCTGCACTTCCAGGGAGGAGTCAGATTGAAGAAAAGAGAAGACACTTTGTTTGCTATAAAACAATGTAGAACGGAATCTATCCGAAGTTGTCCTTAAAAGATTCAATAATTTGACCATGCAAATTGAAAGCATGGACGAGAAAATTGCCTTTCATGTGTTATATCAAGGAATTACTCATGAAGGATTGCTAGAGCGACTACTCCAAGATATGCCAAAAACATATGCGGAACTGAATGAAAGATGTCATAAACAAGCAGAAATTTCGGAAACCATAGAATCTCGAAAGAGAGAACCAAGGGCAGAAAGAAGGAGCAGTCGAGAAAGGGCACAACCGACCAGGATGTTAGGGATAAGCTCGACCAAGAATGCTCGAGCAGAATCCCCAAAAAAGCAAGAGATCATTAATCTCCCCCGCCTAACCGAAGGCAAACAAACAAGGACAGGGGGACCGGCCCACCGGAAACGGTAAACAAAGAGGATTCACAAGGTCCGGCATTGGTGGACGATGCAAAATTTAAAGTGGAGTAGAACACTTAATCTCTCGAGGACACTTAAAGAAATATATCCAACCTAAGCAAGAAGGCCGACCACAGGACAAACCTGCCCCGAAGAGAGAAAGGCCGGACCACAAGGAAGAAAGAAGAAGTCCGGCCTAGCGCCGACCTGAGGCGGGAGAAAATCAAGGAAAAAGGAGTCCAGTGTATACTGTATTTGGAGGCCCGACGGAAGAATCAAGTCAGCAGACAAAGAGAAAAGCACGATATATTGGGAATATTGAAACCAATAAAAATATATCATCTAAGCCAATAACTTTTTCTTCCAACGATCTACGGGACATCACTATCCCTCATGATGATGCTCTAGTAATCAAAGTTCTCTTGGAAGGAACTGAGATCCATAGAGTTCTAGTGGATACTGGATCCTCAGCAGACATACTATCATTAGAGGCATTCAAAAAGATGAAGTTGAAGGAAAATAGGCTTGTTCCATGCGAAACCCAGCTTTATGGTTTCACTAGATCAACCACCCAAGCAGAAGGCACGATCCAATTAGAACTACGAATCGGAGAGCACCCAAAGGATAGGATCTTACAAACCAATTTTATGGTCGTACGAGACTTATCGGCATATAATGCTATTATTGGACAACCAACTCTCTGCGCACTCGAAGCCGTGGTCTCCTCGCTAGACATGAAGATGAAATTCCCGACCACAAAGGGAATTGGAGAATGTGTAGCCGACCAGAAAAGTAGCCGGAAAAATTACAACAACTACATGCAGAAGAAGAGAAGGACAAACTCGACCATGACTAAAGAGGTGGAAAAGTTAGAAAGAATCCACTTCAATTCCGACCAGAAGGAGCATGGTACCATGATCGGTTCCGAGCAAGAAGCAGATTTCAAATCAGAGCTCACTGAGTTTTTAAAGAAAAAATCAGATGTTTTTGCTTGGTCGGCTGAAGACATGCCAGGGATCGACAGGGAGGTGGCTGAGCATAAACTCTGTATTGATCCACAAGCAATTCCGATTGTGCAGAAAAGAAGAAATTTTGCAATTGAAAAACATGAAGCCATTCGAATTGAAGTGCAAAAACTATGACAGACTGGCTTCATAAAGCGCACAGACCACCCTCAATGGCTAGCTAATGTGGTAATGGTCAAAAAAGCAAACGGGAAGTGGCGTGTACTGATTACAGAGATCTCAACGAAGCCTGCCCGAAGGACCACTATCCACTTCCAAGAATCGACCTTCTCATAGATGCAACAACAGGACATGAAATGCTCAGTTTTATGGATGCATAAGGATACATCGAGGCACCCGAAGAGAAAGCACGCACGGGGGGAGACAAAGAGCCGCGGCAAAGGGGAGCAACACAGGAGAAAAACACACAAGGGAAAAGGAGGAAGGGACGCAGGGGAAAGACCAAGGGCCCAGGGGCAGAAGGGGGGGGCGGGAAACCGGGCAGGCGAGGAGCAACGAAAAAAAGCAAGGAGAAGCCGGGAGAAGCCGGGGGGGGAAGAAGGGGGAGAGGAAAAAGGGGAACCGGGGAGGGAGCAGAGCAAAGAACCCGAACGGGGAGGAGGAGCAACGCGGGGGGGGGGCGGCGAGGGAATATACCCGCCGGGGAGGCCGGGCCAACGGGGAGAGCCAGGGGCGGGGGCCGACAAAGGACACCGGGAAGGGGGGAGCCAAGAGAGGTGGAACCGCCGCCAGCAAAGAGAGAATACCAAGCGGGTGAAAAGACAGTGATTCATAGTGGCCGGAAGGAATGGATGTCCAAGCACCAGTGATCTACCTTGAAGAGCTTGATAGCCCTAGCATAAAGAAGGTTGACCACATGCAAATTTCAACCGAGCTGGGGTGGATGGAGCCGATCATACATTATCTTGACAACGACCAGCTCCCAGAAGACCAAAAAATTGCTCGGGCAATAAGACAAAGAGCAGCCAGGTTCACGATCAGGGACGGACTACTATACAAAAGATCCTTCACCCGACCACTTCTAAGATGCTTGGGACCATTAGAAGCTACAAATGTTTTAAGAGAAGTACATGAAGGGACCTGCGGATCTCACGTAGGATCCCGAACACTCCCTAATACAATTATACGCCAAGGATTCTATTGGCCGACCTTAGAAGAAGATGCCAAAGACTTCGTTAAGAAGTGTGACAAATGCCAGGCACACGCAAAGATCTCCCACATCCCAGCAGTCCCTTTGACATCAACTCTATCCCCAATACCTTTTGCACGATGGGGAATAGACTTGGTAGGGAAATTACCCAAAGCATCAGGAGGGAGAGAATATTTGGTAGTTGCAGTAGATTATTTTACAAAATGGGTTGAAGCTGAACCCTTTGCGACTATCAATACCGAGCAGATGAAGCGTTTTGTCACACATAACATATCATAGAGATATGGAGTTCCAAAAATATTAGTAACCGACCATGGAAAGCAATTTGAGAATGTAGCATTCTCAACATTTTGCAAAGAACAAGGGATCGAGCATAGATTTTCTTCAGTAGCATATCCCCAAAGTAACGGCCAGGTTGAGGTTACTAATAGAACCATGCTTGACGGGCTCAAGAAGAGGCTCGACCAGCTCAAAGGGAGATGGGTACATGAACTACCCAGTGTGCTGTGGTCATACCAAACAACTACCAGAACGACCACCGGAGAATCCCCATTCCGACTAGCATATGGAGCAGAGGCTAGAGTCCCAATAGAAATCCAAATTGGATCACTTCGAGAAATAGAATTCGAAGAAGAGGCGAACATCGAAGGAATGCGAACCAATCTGGATCTGATTGACGAAGTAAGGGACAAAGCTCAGTTCCGACTTGAAGAATATCAATGAAGGATAGCGACATATTATAATGCCAAGGTTCGAAATGAACAATACTTGCCTAGCGAACTGGTGCTTCGCCGAACAGATGCTTCAGATCCAACCAATCAAGGGAAGTTATCCCCAAATTGGGAAGGACCATACATAGTCATACGACAAATCGCCCCCGGGGCATATCATTTACAAGATCCGGAGACGAGAGACAGGATCCCTCGATCATGGAATTCGAACAATCTCAGGAAATACTATCAATAAGAATAGTGTCTGAGAGAGTCGTAAACACGACAAATTTTGAGCGTTTTATTTCAGTTTTGCTATTTATTTCAGTATGTAGACAACATGGGAGATTCATAATCCCAATAAGTCAGATTAGTTTTTATATATAAATAAAGACATTCGTACAAATTACTACTCAACTTCAACAAGACGCTCAAAAAAGACCTGAAAATCTCAGGCAGAAAAAGACCTGAAAAAATCAGGCAGAAAAAAAACCTGAAAATCACAGGCAGAAAAAAGACCTGAAAATCTCGAGAAAAAAGACCCGAAAAATCAGGAGAAAAAAGACTTGAAAATCACGGAAAAAAAGACCCGAAAATCTCGAGCGAGAAAAAGACCGAAATCCCGAGAAAAAGACCTAAGCAAAAAAGACCTGAGATTCCTAGGAAGGCCCTACGAATCTTAAGGCACAAAAGACCTAAGATATTACTTATGTAGAAAAAGACCTACACTCAATAGGCAATAAAAGACCTAACATTCCTTAGGCACGAATACTTCAAAAAGACATGCCAAGTTATCATGCCCGGGAGGTAGGGGTTATGGACAGAACAGTTGTTGAGGAACACCTATTTAGTCCATGATCGAACAAACCTTACTATACCGAATAGTATGGCTTGGAATGATACAAATGCATGACAGGAACGAGCACATATATACCGAACAAGGGTATTCCCCCGACCAAGTAAACTTTGTACAAAGGAAGGAAATATGCCAAAAATGGTATCATACCGAACAAGTATACTTGGTACAAAAAGAGGAAAATACCATTGACAAACAAAAATTTACATAGGCAAAATAACCTATGATAAATTATCTATTACAAACTTATCATTGTGAACAACAACAACAAAAAGATTGCCTAAAACAAAAAAAGATTTGTTACTCAGCTACTACATCATTAGAAGCTATTAGGTCAGTAGGATCGGTCGGAATGGAGGTCATCGAGGGCTCGGCAGGATCAGTGGTCGTCGAAGGGCCGGCTTCATCCTCCTCCTCAGGGGCCGGTTCCCAGTCGGAGTCCAAAAAATCCTGTACAACGCTCACCTTCTTCGGCAAAGGAAAAGCTTTCTTACCAACCGCCCAAGATGGTGAGGAAGCTTAAGCTCATCGAAGATGCTCGGGTCGATATATTTCCGAATTGTTCAAGATCGACCCTGGTAATTTTCAACGATCTTGGTAGCATCCCTCCGACCATATTTAAATCCTGCTGGTTGGGACAAACCCTATGCAACCTTTAGTACGGACCCATCTCTGAATCACTCCCCGACGTAATTCCTCGGAAAGATTCTCGAAGGAGACCGGGCATGCTCGAGCAAGTTGATCGGTTAAATCCCGTATATATTGATCCTTCTCTTGCTCGACCTTTGTAAAGGCAACATCTTTGTCCTTCAAAGACTTCTGCAAGCTAGCAACCTCACGCTCAAGAGCTAAGATTCGTTCCTCGGCAGACAATGCCCGAGCATCTGAGGTTGCCTTCTCATCCTTCAAAGTGACATTTTCACCGATCACAGTCTCCAGTCGACCACTCAAATCCTTAACTTTATCATTAAGCTTATATATGGTGGACTCATCTCTCCGAGCAGTCTCCAGATTTCCTCCCCAAGCTTGGGTCAAGGCACAAAGTAACCTACCCAAGGAGAACAAAAAATCATAAAATGATAAAGGAGGACTGTGCAGGAAATTCTATCTCATACACACACTTGGTCATTATGTCTTGAGTTCGGGTGGGTCCAATTTTCTAAAGAAATTGTTGATCGGTCGGAAGCAAAACTGACGGCAACCAAGCCTTGGCAACTTCAGTCCCATCATCTTTGTTATTTAAAACATAAGATCCCACCTTGAGTCGTCCGGAAGAAGGAGCACCAGTAGCTTGGGTACTCGGGAGATCTTCGGGAGGGGCGGAAGGAGAGGCATCCCCACCCAAACCAGCCACAAATGAGGATGGAGCTTTCTTCTTGTTCGGCCGAGCAAGCTCGTCGGACACACCAACAGATCTTTTTGGGCCAGATACAACTTGCTTCTTTCTTTCAAAACGAACCCGATCAGACTTGGTAGGGATCCGTGCTTCCGCCTCCTCCATATCTTCATCAGCTGCCCGAGAATAGTTTGCCCGATTAAGCATCACTGGGAAGACATAAAAAAGTTATTCCCGATCAGAATAAGATAGATATAAAATGAATATCTACACCAACAAACAAGGGTACATACCAGGAAGGAATCCCCAATGACGTAGTACATTGGGGTAGTTCGGACAATGGCCGTGAACGGCAAACATGTTCTTATCCTCAGTAGGAAGCCGGAGAATCTTCTCCCTGGCACTTTGCTTGGCTCCGGAAAGGGTAGGGATGTCATTGGAACATGTAGTCGGTCCACGAACCCAGAAAATGGGAAAGGAAGGTTTTGATGGCGGCCGAACAAAAAAGAATTTGGGACGCCAACCTTTCGTGTTGGAAGGCAGAGTCCCTGTCCCGACGAAGTTACTATCCCAACCACACTGGGAGAAGGTACGCTTGGAAAGGTAAAACCAACCATCTTGCTCCTGCTTCTTCGCCACGAAGAAATGAAGAAATAAAGCTAGGGATGGTCGAACACCTACCTTTTGGCAAAACCCCAAAAGCAAATAAAATTGCGCCAACTATTCGGCACAAACATACCCGGACACATTTTAAAATGTACCATTACACCTATAAACAAGGGGTGTACGGGAAGACAAAAACCACTCTTCAAAGAGTCCTCATAAAGGGCAAACTCGCCCGGGGAAGGGGAGTTGGCACGTTCATCTCTGGTAGGGACACGAATCCTATGATCTGAAGGAATTTCATATTTTACTCAAAGAAACTCTAGTCGCTCTTCTGTCATTTGGGAGGGTATGAAGTCGGGACCAGACGAATAAGGGTCATAATCTATGTGGTCGGGAGTCAACTCCTAGATTTGTTCTAACTTATACTCTTCGAGGGTTAGACTGTCTTTCCACCGTTGCCGCTCAACCTTAAAACGGGCTCGAGCACTTTTACCAACTATAGAAGGACGGGACTCTATTGCCTCTTCACCATCCCGGCTAAGTTTTTCTCGACCAAGAGATTCCTCAGGCACCTCTTCGGACCTATCATCAAGACTATGTTCGGGATCTATCGAGTGTTCGGGGATTTCAGAAGAAGAAGGACCCTCATCTAAGTCTCTCCTGTGTATTAAAGTTGCAGAACCCCTCTTCACTATTACCATTACTCTTTAAAATGGGAATATAAAGAAAAAAGGGGAAGAAAAACGTACACAAAGACAAAAAAACAAAAGGAAATATATATGCTTTTGTTTTTCTAAGGAAGAATACTGCCATTACAACTACTATCAACAGAAAAGAAAAAAGAGGTGCAGAAGACTTACTCGTTTGAAGCTTTCCTAAAGAAAAGAAGAAGAAACGAAAGTTGTAAACTCTTCCACAGGGGGACAAACAGACTTCGTTTTTTCAAACAATCGCAAGAGGAAGACTTCGTTTTTCAAAAAACTTGCAAGAGGGAAAATTTGCAAAACACAGAGGAAGAAATGGGGAAGGAGACGACGATCACCTTTATATATTGGAAAAAGATTCCAATCCAAAGCCCTTCTGAATCCCTTAAATGAACGATGAGGATTAAACCATCCAAATATCCCCATCCAACGAGCGACAAGAGCATCATGTGGACGGTAGGAGATCAACAATCTTTTCATCATCCTACGAGCATTTAATACGACGCGACAGCAATGACACGTGTCAAAACACGCACACTTTTTGAAGAACATGCTTCGGCTTCCGCGCAAAAATGACGGCTACTCATGAGTGGGACGTTACAGATTTCGATAGAGAGTGTGTTGATCGGTTCGACCATGCATCCTTTAAATTGAAAAAATACTCCCTTGAACCGAGCACAAAGTTCACGACAACAAGGGACTGGGGGGCTTATGTTAATGACTAAAATGGTCATTCTATATCTCCCGGACTGAACCAGCAGTTGCACGATCCGACCAGGGTGGACACTTGGTAGAGTTCGATCAGGCGGTTCATGGTAGGACGAACCAGAGTGATAAACAACATCCACCTAACAGGATAAGAAACCTCACAAGGGTAGAGTCCTACCGACCAACAACCACAGAGGAGTTTCAGTTAGGTAAAAGAACTCTCCCAAAGAGTTACTCTCCTATGGCAACTCTCATTAGAGTCATATTCCGAATATAACTCTACTAACTTACATTATATAAAGACCTCAGGTAAACATTATGAGGTAGGTATTCATATTTTGTGTGATCAATTACTTGAGTTCTCCATTGAGTAGTTGAGATCAGCTAATTGGTACTGACTTGTTCGTCGGAGACGTACCTCGACCCCCTAAGGTCGAGCTCGTATCTGCGAGGTTCATGACAGGGAAGGACGAGCGAGATTCCGAACAACATATATATAATAATAATAATAATAATAATAATAATAATAATAATAATAATAATAATAATAATAATAATAATAATAATAATAATAATAATAATAATAATAATAATAATAATAATAATAATAATAATAATAATAATAATAATTCTTTGTTCCATCAAATTTATAGAATCAACAAATAGAATTCATAGAGAAAGGGTTTCATAAACCTGAAATGGGAAAGAGAAAGGCATGAAAACAAATTAAGAAAACAAAAAAACAAACAGTATGGATCCTCTACCCATCAAGGTGAAGGTCTGTGCACCCGTCACACTTTTTTACCATACAACAATGGTCAAGCCCACCTCTTAATGCAAAATAAAATGAATTAGCTAGAGGTGGGACCCCAATGGGTCTCACCCACACCTATTTTGAGGTGAAAATTTTAAGCAGAACACATGCCTCCAACATGACGGATAGAAAATCCAGACTCGCACGACAACTCAGCTTGCCCAATAAAGAGCTTTCAATCTCCACCCCAATGTATCAACAGCTTATTAATCCCACTATTAGGATATACAGTTATGGTTGTCACAATAGTGAAACAGGTAATGGTATATAAGAAGCTCATATGATCAAATATTGATATTCACCATTCACCATTTCCAATTCAATTACCATGATGATGATGGGGAAGAAAAACTCCAAGAATGCCATCACCCAAGTGCCTCTGATTCTCCTTTTGCTCATCACATTGGGCTTGTGTATAGGGCCATCCACAGTTCATGGTATCCACATATATATCCACAACGACCTCATCATAACGGACCTACACCTCCATTGCTACTCTGAACACGATGATATTGGGCGCCGCACACTATTTATGGGTGGGGAGTGGGACTTTAACTTCGCAGAGAGCATTGATGATAGCACAGTGTTCTGGTGTGACTTTGAATTTACCCAGAATGGGAAAAGAAAGTATAGCAACAAGTGCGATGTCTATATGAGCCGGGTACAGCCCATAGGTCATCCCAACAATTTTTATTTCTTCGCTAAATCGGATGCCTTATATATCTGCAGAGGTAAACGCAATTGCAAACAAGAGCTGTATGTAAAATGGGATCAATAGTTTAATATGAACTGATGTACCTTAGTCACTCCTAGCTAATATTTTCAAACTTATTGAATAAATAATGGTCTTCTTTTCATTGTCCTCGGTGGGGTTGGTGGGCTTTTGTGTTTCAAGACAGGTAGATCATGGTTATATGTTGTAAAATCTTCTAACCCATACAGATTACATGCATATTGTATTCCTCACACACAAATATATCCCAAAACTAATTGATGTTCCTTTTCTATATAAATTAAACGAACAATTAAGTGTTCACTACATTGACCAATAACCAATTGTAGATTGATTCAGGCAAAATGAAAGGATTTGACTCCTCTCCTTAGAGAAATATTCCAATGAGTAATCAATAAGTGATAGGATTCAGCTATGTATAAATATTATAATCCAAAGACACTCATTTAATTTATCCTAGCCCTTAGATTAAAATATCCAGATGATTGAATCCTATCACTCATTGTGCACTTATTGGGAGATTTCTCCAAGGACGGGGTCAAAATACTAGATGAAACACTTTGGAAATTGTTTTTAAAGGGTGAACCTGTTGCGGAATGTTTCTACACAAGCAAAGTCTAGGAAGACAATTTTTTGGCCTACATAGCCTTAAAACTAATACAACTATATAAGACACCCAGAAGAAGGAAAATTTAGATGACACTAGGAGGAGAACCTAGAGGGGCTGGAAATTACAGCTTAACTACGTTAAATTACTATAGTCACGTCAACTTGGTAAAAGGTAGTTCATAGAAATGTAGGGCTAGAAAGACTACTATCATTTTGAGAACAAAGATCAAGAAGATCCAAGTGGAGGAAGTGGGTCATGTTGTCTTACTTAAACATGACTGTGTCAAGAGTGACTCCTCTCTCTAATGCAAATCCTCCATAGCTTGGGCAGAGCGTGCATCCATCCACCCATCATGTGCCGCTAGATAACACAGCATGTGGCCCGCTAGTGGCTGGTTGGTACCATGGGCAAGGCATCAAGTGGCACCTGCCCGAATGTAGAAGATCTATTTTTTCTTCCCCCCCCCCCCTCCAATCCCGGTGGTAAAAGTAAAAACCCTCTAACACTTCTTGACTTTCTTTCACAAGGGAATCACTTGGCGTGAACAAATAGAATGTCCTGCAATTGGAGTGATAGATTTCTTTTTCTTTTTTTGGGGTAAAGAGAATTTATTTAAAAGTAAAACCTCTAGGGTATAGAGAGACAATGGCATCAAAATGCAAAGACCAAAGGATAAAAGGGGGAGCGGAAAAAGAAAACAAACAAACTTGATTAATTGCAGCATGAGATGCAAGCTTTTCCGCAACTGAATTTCCTTCTTTAAGCGAGGGCTGAACAATAAAAGAATCAAAAGCTGAAGTTAAGTTGAGGATGACATGAAGATAATGCATGATCTTCCATGGTGATGCTCTCTATCTATGTAGTTCATCATATGAACAATCGCCTCATTATCGCTCTTAATGAACACCTTCTTAATGTTATGAGTCATGGCTAGTTGGATTCTTTTTCCTAATAGTTGTTGCTTCCATTTGAATTCCTGGAGCATTTCAAAATAGAAGCAAAATAGAGTTTGTCCCAAATGATTTCGAGCCACTCCTCCAAAACTTGCTTGGTATGTGTTATTTCCATTTGAATTCCTAGAGTTGTCCAGCTGATATCCATAGAGTTTTTCTTTGAGGTGATGTAATGAGATGATACCGTCTATTCAGCAATTAAGGATTGAGCAAGTCTCCAAATCTGATTGGGGTTCTTATGAGGTCTTTGGTGACTTGCAATATTGACGGCCCACCAAGTCAGCCACAAAGCAAACAAATGTAGAATGAGAGCTTTCATCTCATTTTATTTTTTCTTGCAGATTTAACCCAAGCTGAAATTTGTTCAAGAATATCAGATGAATGTGCCCACCATCAAATGTTAAAATTAGCTCAAACCTGTTTTGCAAAACTGCACTGAAGAAAATTGTGAGTGTTGATGCTTTTTCCTTCCAACAGAGGAGGCAAAGTCATTTATTTTGCAGCCTCTTTCAGACAATAACACAGGCGTGGGAAGTTTATCATGTAGAAGCTTCCGAATACAATGAAGGATTTTAAGAGGAAGTGGAAGATGCCAGAGTGAAAGCCATTGATGCTTGGCATTTTGATTATGATTTTGTGAAAACAATCTATATGCTGAAGCAACAGAGAAGATACCTGAAGAAGTTTGATCCCATACAATTTTACCCTGAGCATTGGATAAAGGCAATGGTATGCTAAGAATTTTCTCAGCGAGGTCATTTGGCCACCGTGTTCGAACTCTGATTCCATTCGAGAAGAAATTTTTGTTGGAGCCTCATCTTGAAGGGGAAGAGAAGGTTGCGGTCTCAAAGAATTGTTTAAAACGTGCTACAATGTCCTAATGACAAATTTCATTTTCTTATTTATCCTATCCCAATGCAGCAACGCCTCTGTTAGAGTGAAACAAATCAAAACTATAGAAAGGTCCAAATGGTTATTATTTCTAAGATCCCCATCAATCCTTGAAGAAAAGAATGTAAGGGATGAAGAGTGGAGAAAAGTAGACCCTCTTCAAAGAGACAGAACCCGGGGGCGAGCCCAGTGATGTGGACCGCGGCACGCAAACTCGCCTGCAATAGAGAGCCAAAAAACAAAACTAAAACAACCAAACAAGTCAACCACCGCCCAAGATAAGCAAAAACCCAAGCAGAATCACAAGCCAAAAGGGAAAACACCGGAACAGGAGACCAAACCCCCCCCCACCGCCCACACACAACCCCACGGAGAAGAATCCTGACAGCCACCAGGGGGGCCCAGGGGACCGGGGCCAAGGAAAGAAAACGGAACCCCACCGAGGGGGGGGAAGCAAGGCCCCCAAGGGGAGGGCCACCCCACCCAAACGAGGCGCCCACAGGCCCCAACCCGTTGCCCTTGGCCGGAGTGGCGCGAGGCCCGCACCAGTTGTCACGGCGGCGGCCAGAGAATCTTGAAGTCACCCATCAATTGTAATAGAACTTTGTGCAAAAAAATTTCCTATGAAATGAGCTACCACCCCTTTAGTTACTTATGCTACCCCAAACATCATTTCCCTTCGCTTTTGGGCCGGTTGTGGGCAAGGAAAGAGCGTATTAGAGATTAATTAAATGATTGCCGTAGACCTAAATCTGATTTATAATCAGTCTTACATACGTAAGACAACTTGTTAAGGAGTCAAATTTTTTAAAAAGCTTGCCCATAGCCCCCCCCCCTTATATGTCCAAGAAAATTGCACCCTCATCTAAGTCATAAATGCTCTGCCCTAACCATATGAATTTTTTTTTGTCAATAAGTTGAAAGTTGTATTAAATGAAAAAAAGAAAACCCAGATCAATAGATCTGAAAAGAAATAATAGAAGAGTTTACTGCAAAAAGAGCTGGAATCCCCCCCCCCCACCAAACTCACCTCTAGAAAAGTGAAACTCACGAGCCCCACGGGCAAGAAAATCAGCTTAAGCATTAAGATGTCTGGGAACATAACAACCATATTAAATTCAGAATATCCTATCATGGATCCCCCAATATATTTTCTGCACTCACCATCCAAACATCTCATCATAGAATTTCTCTGACAGTGGATGAACAAAACCTCTTCCAATTTTTACCCTCATCTATTAACAAAGCAAACATACAAGCATTCAACCCGGACCCCAACCCCAATGTAACAACAAGCCAAACCAATCCTACTATATATATACGTATGATGGGTATACAATTGTGGTTGCTATTAGTGTAAATGAAAGAAATGATCAGTAATCGTAGGCTATTTAAATACGTTGGCATCCATAGTTTATACATATACTTGTTATTGTTTTAATAGCTTTAATAAGAACGGATCGACCAACCTCACTTGTGGTTAACATTTTCAACTTTTGATGCTAGCTACAGCTAGCTTGTTAATGGTATTATTTCCTTTCCTAGCCTCCTAGATGGGGTTGGTGGAATTCTAATAACACTCTGTCACATCCACCTAGCCGGTACCCTATTTGGTATATCTAAGTGTGTGAACCACAACCCCAAAGATCAGTGTCGAGGAAATCAACCTCCCACATTTACAATAATATAATCAAGAACAAGACAAAATCAATGTTAAACTATATTAACTGAGAGATCAAGATAAGATTCAAAGAATAAATAATATAATTAGAGTGCAGAAAATGATACCAATAGAATAAATCAAATGTAGAGTGTAGCGGAAAATCACTCTACAGTAACAACGGAAAAGTAGATAGAAACTAAAAGAAGATTACAACCGATTCCCAAAATAAAAGGAAAAGAAAAGAAGTAATCAAAATCTAAACTAAGGTTTCTTCAGGTCTGTAGAGAAAACTTCGAAAGTAAAGGTTTGTATATACAAATAACGTTGTACTAGCACATGAGTACGACTAATCCTTATATGCTCCTCTGTCACCATGATATTCTTCACAGTCGTAGTCACCGTAGCCAGCACCTTGGATGTAGTATGAGTTATCCGGGGCTATCTCATATGCTGATCCGTCATAATCATCAACACCTGCAGATAGATCTAACAAAGATGTTTGCAAAAAGGAGTGAGTTCAAAAGAACTCAACAAGACAGTTTATTCCATAATAACACAATAAAGCATGGTAGCAAAACATAAATGATGCAACATGATATGAAACAGACATGCATGTATGATTCTAACTCTATGTATGCTGGTCTCTAGTGGCAGAAATGCTTTAAGTCATACCACCATACTCTTCTGGGTAGGTCTCAAATCACTCTCCCTCTACCATCTCGGTATCTTGGGTTCTCCGGTGGTAATTGGGTCCTGTATCCCTCTCAGACATTCCATTGATTGGGTTTAGGTCACCGCTCTCTCACATCACCATTGGTCTGAGTATTGGTGCATGTCAAGGTTAAACTTAGCCCAATGCAAGTCTTCTACTTAGTATTATCAGCTCATAGTCAGATTCTTCCATTCCTCGCCTCTCACGATCCTTTCTAGTATCTTCCTCACTAGAGTCAGCGTATCCTATGGCAACATCCAACTCGGACTATGGACTCATCAACCCTATTAGTCATCCACAAATTGTAAACAGGAAGCTCTCTTGTCCTCTCACGGGTTGGATACCAGTCTTGAGCACCCATGAGCCCGAGTCTACTACTGCAACCCTACCAATGAATGGCCCCCACAACGGGATTCATGTCCTTTCATGGGTTGGTTACCAGTCTTGAGCGCCTACAAATCCCCATTGTTGCCATGGGTTACTCAGTCTCAGTTCCCTTCCGAATCGGGTTTGATATAATAGGGTAAACCTGAATTTTGATCTGAAATTCAACATTCGGGATTCAAAACACTGAAAATTTAAGAGAAACTCTAGAACCGTAGTCTAAGATTATTTAGCATAGATTAGACATCAACAATGATCAAAAGGATAGAATTTAAATTAATCAAAAACTAGGTTTTCAGAGAAAACAATCCGTGAATTCTACGGAGGGGCTAGAGAAAATGAGAATTCACTCTAGAAGAATAACAACAATAGATCATAGTTAGAAACTATCATAGGAATGAATGTAACATGCTTCAAAAATCAAAAAAATAGAATGATCACACATCCATGAAGATTTCACAAGATCTCTTCTTAAAATCAAGTTGTGTAGATCATAGAAGCATTGGAGTGAATGGAGATTCACTCACAACTACGGAGATTGAAGAAGTGGTATTTGCAATGATACAAAACCATCTTCATAATCATAGAGATGGGAAGAAATCAATAGAAGGGTAGAACAATTGAATAGTATGTGTGATTACTAACCTTAATGAAGAAGATTCCCGAAGAACTTGAGAATTCGCAAAGGATCTTCCACAACACCAAAGAGATGGCTTGCGAGAGACTTCCCACATCTTCAGAGGCTTTAGAAACAAGTGGGGCTGAAAACCACATAGTCCCATTAAATAGAGCATAAAAAACCTTAAAATCGGAGATTTCACACATAAGCCCCTGTCACTGTGGGTCGCTTGGCTGGGTCACTTGGCCCATTCAACCCAAGCCTCAACCCAAGCGACAACAAGCCCAAAACAGGGAATTGATGCTCCAAACCTCATTTTCAATGGGGTTTCTCCCAACTCAACAAGGAAGTCACCTAGCATTGAGGGACCCTTCAAACCATGTCCAACTAGGCCTCAAGTCCAATCAACCAAGCTCTTCTTCTTCAAGATGCAGCTTCTTTTCCAACTTTGACAAGGTTTCCAAGTACGGAACTCCATCATCAATCTCCATGGGTTCTGGGTCAAACACCATGTCTTCCATTGAGATTGCCCATAATTGCCTTCTTCCTTCACTTCGGGTCTTCGGACGTACAAACAAATGGGTTTCCAGGTTAGGCTTAGGGCTAGATTTTACATTCTCCCCCCCCTAAAAGAAATTTCGTCCCCGAAATTGAAAGCATACTTGGGCTTCCAAAAGGATGAGGAAACTTCTCCTTCATATCTTCTTCCTTCTCCCAAGAAGCTTCTTCAGGGGTGTGATTCTTCCATCAAATCTTTACCAAGGGGATGGTACGATTCTGCAATTGTTTGTCCTATTTGTCTAGGATTTGGCTGGCTCTTCATTGTAAGAAAGATCAGCACTAAGTCCTTTAGGTTCTCGTTGTAGTATGTGTTCCGGATTCTTTATGTATTGTCGAAGCATCGATATATGAAACACATTATGAACTCCAGCAAGAGAAGGAGGTAAGGCCAAATGGTACACAACAGGTCCAACCTTCTCAAGAATTTCATAAGGTCCGATGAACCGAGGGCTAAGCTTTCCCTTAACATTGAATCTCATTACACCTTTCATAGGTGACACTTTCAGGAAAACTTTCTCCCCGACTTGAAATTCCAAGTCGGTCCTTCTCTTATCTGCATAATATTTCTGCCTTGACTAGGCATATTTGATCCTTCTCTTATCATATCCACCATTGCACTTGTAGCTTCAATCATTTCCGGACCTAACACTTTTCTTTCACCAGTCTCAGTCCAATACAAGGGTGTCCTACAAGTGTTTCCATACAAAGCCTTGAATGGAGTCATGCCTATTGTTGCTTGATAACTGTTGTTATAGGCAAACTCAACCAAACCTAAGTGTTCATCCCAATTGCCACCCATATCCACAATGCAAGATCTAAGCATATCTTCCAAAGTTTGAATGGTCCGCTCAGATTGTCCATCAGTTTGTGGATGAGGAGCAGTACTTAAGTTTAACTGGGTTCCCAAGGCTTTTTGCAAACTATTCCAAAACCTTGAGGTGAACCTAGGATCTCTGTCAGAAACAATACTCACAGGCACTCCATGTAGACAAACCACATTGTCCACATAAAGCCTAGCTTATCTATAGTATGAGTGATCTTCACAGGAATATAATAAGCTGATTTGGTCAACCTATCAATGATTACCCATACTGTATCATTACCTTTAGTTGTCCGAGGCAAGCTAGTCACGAGTCCATAGTAATGTCTTCCCACTTCCAACCAGGAATAGGAAGGGGCTGCAAAAATCCAAATGGCAGTTGACGAACGGGCTTAACAAGTGACAAGTTTCACACTTGGCCACAAAGTCTTCCATATCGGTCTTCAAACCAATCCACCGGAAATGTTCTCTTATATCCTTGTACATCTTAGTACTTCCTGGGTGCACTGTAGAAACTGACTGGTGTGCTTCTTTCAAGATTGCTTTCCTAATCTCATCAGCAACAGGCACACAAAGTCTTCCTCTAAACAACAAAGCACCATCCATAGACATACCAAAATTAGGATCCGACTTAGGATTCGAAGAAATCTTCTCAATTTTCTCCTTCAATTCCTGATCAGAGGCTTGTAGAGCAACAATTCTATCTCTAAGGGTGGATCTTGTTGACATGGTAGAAAGAACAAAATCCGAACCTTCTAGAAAAATTTCCAAACCAAGTTCTGAAATCGAAAACAGCAACGGTTTACTCAAAGCATTCAAATCCAACTCTTTTCTTTTACTTTTTCTGCTAGGAGCATCAGCAATCACATTCGCTCTTTCTGGGGTGATCATGAATATCACAATCATAATCAGATACTAATTCCAACCATCTTCTTTGTCTCATATTTAACTCCTTTTGGGTAAAGAAGTACTTCAGACTTTTATGATCTGTGAAAATAGAAATCTTCTCACCATACAGGTAATGTCCCCAAATCTTCAAATCGAAGACAATAGTGGTGAGCTCTAAATCATAAGTGGGATAATTCTGCTCATACTCCTTCAATTGCCTAGAGGCATAAGCTACCACTTTCCCATGTTTCATCAAAACGCAACCCAAACCAATCTTCAACGCATCGGTATAGACTTTCAGACCACCGGAGTCATTAGGTATAGTCAAAACCGGGGCACTTGTCAATCTATCCTTCAACTCTAGAAAATTCTTCTCACAAGCATCGGTCCAAACAAACTTCTCTTCTTTTCTAGTTAGCTTAGTCATAGAAGCAGCCAACCTAGAAAAGTTCTCAATAAATCTCCTGTAGTATCCCGCCATTCCCAGAAAACTTCTTATTACTGTCACGCTCTTTGGTCTGTCCCGGTCGGCAATTGCTTTAACTTTCTCGTGATCAACACGAATACCTTCTGCTGAAACCGCATGGCCTAGGAATACTACCCTTGAGAGCCAAAAGTCACACTTGCTAAACTTGGCATAAAGCTTCTTTTCTCTCAATCTTTGCAAGGTGAAACTAAGATGTCTCATATGCTCTTCTTCATTCCTTGAGTAAATCAAGATGTCATCAATGAAGATGATTACAAACTTATCAAGCACATCATGAAAAACTCGATTCATAAGATCTATAAAAACACCAAGAGCATTAGTCAAACCAAAGGGCATAATTCTAAACTCATAGTGACCATATCTTGTTCTAAAGGCTATCTTGAAAATGTCACTAGACTTCACCTTAAGTTGGTGAAATCTAGATCTCAAGTCAATCTTCGAGAACACGGCTGCACCTTTCAACTGATTAAAAAGGTCATCAATCTTGGGCAGCGGATATCTATTCTTTATGGTCAGTTTGTTCAACTCCGGGTAATCAATGCATAAATGCATGCTACCGTCTTTCTTCTTCACAAACAGGATCGGAGCTCCCCAAGGTGATACACTTGGCTATATAAAACTTCTGTCTAAGAGCTCATTCATCTGGTTCTGTAGTTCTTTTAGTTCGGTAGGTGCCATTCTATACGGGGCTTTAGATACCGGAGCGGCTCCTGGAATTAACTCAATCGAAAACTCCAAACCTCTATTAGGAGGCAATCCTGACAAATCTTCCAGAAAAACATCCTTGAAGTCACAAATTACCTTGACTTCCTCGAGCTTCTTCTCTTCCTTGACCTTGCTTCCAGTTGAAGCACTTTCCACTAATGCACAGACTTGCATAAATGCGGTCAAAGTCTTCTTACTAACTCTTCCTTTCTCACCTTGAAATTCAAAAGTTGAATTTACACCAATCTGAAATTGGATCTTTCTTGAAGAACAAAGAATCACAGCTTTATGAGCTATCAACCAATCTATTCCCAAAATAATATCAAAGTCCTTCATATCAAGGAGCACTAAATTGGCTTTCAGATTCTTCCCACAAACAAAGACAGGACATTCTTCTAACACTTTATCTAGTTTCACAACAGATCTTGTAGGAGTACTAATCATCAAATAACTAGATAGGTTCTTGGGTGTCAAGTCAGTCTTTCTAACAAATGCAGATGAGATGAATGAATGAGATGCACTCAATTCAAATAATACAAATGCAGGTATAGAAGCTACTAATAATGTACTGTCACAACTTCATAGTTCACATCTTGTTCAAGACCAGATATATTGAACACTCTTTTAGACGGAGGGGCAAGAGCACTCTTTGCTATAGGGATAGGCGACTAATTCATCTTCTGGGGGCAAGTACAAGCAAAGTGTCCGGTCTGCTTATAGAAAAAGCAAACAGGATCCTTTGGCACAACTGGAGGTGCTGCCAGAGGGAAGCTTACGATTCACTGGTTAGCGATTTGCATACACTGGCCTAACAGCTGGAACATTCACTACTTGTCTATTCCCACTGAACTGGCTTTGCTGCCCGGCCTATGCATATCCTGAACTCTGTCCTACACTCCTGGGCTGAAAGGTAGGAGTATGGTAGGGTGTAGGTCTAGTGAATCTTCATTCCAATCTGTCAACCAAACCGGGGTTTCTATGCTGCCACGGTCTCTGTACATGAGCACTTTCTTTCTTAGCTTCTTCCAATTTCTTCGAGTTCTGCCAATCTCGAGCATAGCTCTCTATAGGAAGAATAGTAAGATAGGCCCTGATTACAGGTCGCAATCCCTTGAAGAATTTCTTTGCCTTTGCACGGTCTGGCCTCATAGAATCAGGGGCAAAGAAGAAAAGCTCTTCAAACTTCTGCTGGTATTCCAGCATAGAAAGAGGTCCTTAAGCAAGAGCCATGAACTCGGCTTCCTTCGCATCTTTCACAGCTTCTGGGAAATAATTCTTGCGAAATGCATCTTTTAATATTTCCCAAGTAACCACACCTAGCATGCGAGATCTTCAAGAATCGGACGGGTGGAATTCCACTAGGCATCAACTTCATGCTTTGGAGCTTCGCTCAACAAATAAAATCTTCTGAGCATCAGAACATTGCAGATTCCATACAGCTTTCTCTAGTTCTCGTGAACACTTATTCGAAAACAGAGTGTCCTTCGAAACACCAGTGAAAGTTGGCACTTGCAACTTAAGAAAACTCTCCATCAGCCTGGTATGGGGAGTTCCTACCAATCTTTCAGCATTTGGCATAGTAGCTTGAGGATTTCCATGAGCAGCAGTACGGGTCTCATTATTATGCAAAGTCATAAAACCCATCATCATCTAGTTGAACTGAGTAGCTTGCTGTTGCATGATATTGCCCATAATGTTGGCAATATCCTGGAAATTTTCCACTAGCGAGCACCGGGGGAGATCGGCAGTCCGGCCATTCATAGGAGTCTGATGACTAGGGGCACCATCAGGTATGGTCCCATTAGGTACTCTTCTAGTCTCGCTACGGCTTGCACCAGTGTTACAATTCCTCAAGTTAACCATTCTACAAATCCAAAAAAATCAAACACCAAAAATAAATTGAAGATTCATCAATATCTACTTGATCTCATGCTTGGAATATTCATATCAAACTTAGAATCATCAATATAGTCATCATATAAACATTCACGGGTCAGAAATCAACGAAATCAGAGCTCACTGACTCTGTGGGTCGCTTGGCTGGGTCGATTGGCCCGATCAACCCAAGTAGTCCACCCACGCAAACATGCGCGAATTTCACTTAAAAATGTCCCACTTCACACTTCAAAACACATTTCAACTTCCATCAACTTGAGAGAGAGCTCTGGGGAAAGGTTTTCCAAGGTTTTTCAAAGGTCATCCAATGCGTTTTAGGTCTTCTACAACAACACCCAAACACACATTGACCATCAACCAAAGATATACACTATTGCCTCTCTCAAAAGCTTCCAATCTTGACTTGCATTATTTCAAAACCATGAAATACTTGTTGCAATAGTTAGAAATCATGTCGAGAACACTTAGAAACATGCTCCATGTAATTTTTGCACAATGTCATACTTCTACAAGTTCTACCAATTTCATGCTCTCTTTTCACTATTCACCCCCACAAAATCCCTTTTTGAAAAACTTATCCCAATTTCAATCCACAAAAATTTTTGACACCAAACCACTTTCTACATAACTGAAATGATATGGGAGAGTTGTGCATGCAATTCAATCGAACCAATTTCACAATTCCAAAAGTCCAAATTTTGACCTAAAACGAAAATCCCCTTTCTTTCCTTGCTGAATTTTCTCTTGTAGACCAAGTTTTAGAGGGATTTTTCTCAAACAAGGCATCCTAACAAGTTATTCCAAGTATGGTCAAATCACAATTTTGCCGAAATAAAAAATTTCAAAAAATTACGATTGCACCCTTCTTGCTGAATTTTTTGCAAAAACACTAAATCAAACTTCCAATGATGATGAGGAACCTTTTCTAGAAGATGACAAAAATCCTGCTGCTGACAACAATCCTCCAGTTGACCCAGATACTTAGAGACAAAAGAAATGTTTTCCTTTGTTTTTGACATACCCCTTTTTTTGTAAACCTTTTGATGTACTAGCTCGGCTCTCGTTGATCTTTCCGATCTTCTTTTTCTTTGATCAATAGAATTTCCTTTCTTTTCCTTTTACTCCTTAATAAGATAATCCCTTTTGACTATTAATTTGCTTAATAGTTGATCAGAAGTCTTTCTGTTCTTAGACAATAGCTGAAGAGAATCTTAGCAACTTTGATTAGAATCTTCGATATAATTTATCTTGTAAGAAATCTTCTCGATCAGCTTCTGAAAAAGTGATCAGACCTCGAAAGCCTGGCTACTTGAGCCTGACTTACGGAAAGTCGGGACCACCCTCGGAAGAAATGATCCTTGATCGGCTAGCATGACCAGGCCTCGGAAGGCGCCTACTTGAGCCCGACTCGAAAAGTCGGGACCACCCTTGGAAGGAATGATATGTGACCAGCTCGTAAAGCATGACCAAGCCTCGGAAGGCAGCCTACTGAGCTCACCGAAAGTTGGGACCACCCTCGGAAGGAATGATCCATGATCAGCTTCGGAAAGGATGACCGGGCCTCGGAAGGCTGGCTACTTGAGCCCGACTCGGAAAATCGGGACCATCCTCGGAAGGAATGATCCCGTGGTCAGCTAGCGTGATCGGACCTCGAAGGCTTCCTCGGAAGGTTGGCTACTTGATCCCGACTTACGGAAAGTCGGGACCACCCTCGGAAGGAATGATTCGTGATCGGCTCGGAAAGCATGATCGGACCTCGGAAGACCGCCTCGGAAGGCGGCTACTTGAGCCCGACTTACGAAAAGTTGGGACCACCCTCGGAAGGAATGATCCGTGATTGGCTTCGAAAAGCATGACTAGACCTCAGAAGGCTCTTTTACAAAGTTGAAGAAGAATCTTTAAGTGATAATGGTTGACAGAGATATTCCTTCAAAAACATCAGGAAATTCTACTCCCTTTCTATTGATAATACTTTTAGAGGTGAATTACATTCCACAGTCGCCTCAAACAGCTTCCATGAATATCTTTGATCCAATATGTATTTGTGCTTACAGCCTTTGTTATCACATATTGTCACATCCACCCAGTCGGTACCCTATCTGGCATACCCGAGTGTGTGATCCACAGACCACAAGATCCAGTAGTTAGTAAAATCAACCTCCCACATTCACAACAATATAATCAAGAACGAGACTAAATCAATGTTAACAATATTATTCAAATGAACCATAGATAAGTAACGAGATAATCATCAGAGTGCGGAAAAGATAACAATAGATATATAAATCAAAAGTAGAGTGAGGCGGAATCTCACTCCATGAGTACAGCGGAATGTAGTTCGAAAATCAAAGAGATTACAACTGATTCTAAAGACAAGAAAGAAAGATATAATCTAACTAAACTAGAGTCTTTTCTACTTTATAAAGGATGTTCTCATAAACATAGACTTCATCGATTATGCTCAGACGCTCCCACTCCACAGTAGGGCTAATCCTGGTAACAAGAGAGACCACTCGTGGGATCCTCAAGGTAATCTTCGTAGTCGCCAACACTTTGCGTATGGTACGCTTCTTCATCTTGCGCTTCCTCATATTGCGCTTCATAGCCATCAAAACCTGTAGAATAATCTAACAAAAGATATTGTACCAAAGGAGTGAGTTTCAAAAGAAACTCAGCAAGGCAAGTTATTCCATAATAGCATAAATAACATAGTATCACAAACAAAGCATAAAGTGATATGATATGAGACAGACAATGCATGTATGAGTCTAACTCTATGTATGCTGGTCTCTATAGGCAGACATGCTTTAAGTCATAGCACCATACTTCTTTGGGTAGGTCTCATCACACAACGCCGGTTGGTAGTGGGTCCTTCATCCATCTCGGACAATCCATGGCTAGGGGTTAAGTCACCTCTCTCTCACATCACCGTTTGGTCTAAGTATTGGCGCATGTCAAGGTAAAGCCTAGCCCAATGCAAGTCTTCTACTTAGTTACATCAACTCAGATCTAGATACGTCCATTCCTCCCCTCTCGGGATCCTTTCCGGTATCCTTCACACTAGAGTCAGCGTATCCGACTCTCTCAAATACGGACTCATCAACCCTATAGGTCATCCACATATAGTAAACGGGAAGCTCTCATGTCCTCTCACGGGTTGGTTACTGGTCTTGAACGCCCATGAGCCCAAGTCTATCCATATGCAACTCTACCCATAAATGGTCCCCACAATGTGATTCATGTCCCCTCACGAATATAACTCACCAGTCTTGAGCACCCATGAATCCCCATTGCTACCACGGGTCGTTCGGTCTCAATACCCTTCCGAATCGGGTCTGATATAACAAGGGTGTAACCTAGCCAAACACTGCTAGACAAGTCCTAGGTATGAAAGCCAATAATCCGGGAAAGCGTCAAAGGGCAATATTGGAAATATCCCATACTACTCCCAATGAGGTCCAAGGACAGAAATGTCAAAAGGACATTCCCCAATCCCAAATCATACCTAAACAATCACAATCATAATTCAGTCATATCATCCACGACAGATACCTCATCATATGAAAGAGTATAATAAGACAAGATTAAATAAATAAGAAACATACATGAGTAAATATTCATACATAATCAAGTACATAAAGTAAATAAGGAAATAAGATTCTAATGTACTTGCAACATTCATATCATAATAGAAACTAACATAACAGTAGCAAATCTAAGTAGTTCCCAATTTAGAAACTAAATCTATGCAAATCTATGTTAATATGGTAACAACTTTCCTTACCTTAAATAGATTCGAATGTATTCCGGACGGAGAAGAGGATGAATCCAAAGTTAGCAAATAAACCCTAGAATAGCACCACACAATCATTAAGAAGTAGTCCTAAAAGAATAAGCATGAATCGAATCGAATCGAATCGGACGAAGAAATCAGATTCTGTTCTTGCGGGTTGATTGGCTGGGTTGAGTGCTCCAGTAGACCTAGGCAATCTGCCCAAGAGCAAATCCGAAAATAAAAATAGAATCTTGATCCGAAACCTATGCTACACAAACCGGAATGCGACGAAACTTGGAGAGATTGTCTAACATAGTAGTCTAAGACTAAAAAGCATAATTTAGACATCAAACCACCATTAAAACCATTACTTAGTAATTTAGAATCATAGTTTCTATTTTGGTAAAAATCATAGTTTTCATTGGAAACATGCTATGAATGAAAGAGATGAACTAGAGATGATTAGATCTCATTCTAGTACAAGAACACAATAGATCAGAGGTATGAATAATCATAGAGAAGCATCTATAATGCTAGAATGAATCAAAATAGGAATATTATCATAGTTTAAGAAGAAATCATAAGAATCATGTCAAGAATGAATGAGATGATCATAGTACAAGAGAATGAAAAGAGATTGTAAAGATATGACTACAAGGTTGCAGCATCTTCATCATAATCTCAGTTCAGAGATGAGATTGATCACGGAAAGAATAAATCATTAACATAAAATATAGATTACTAACCTTTAATTGAAGAACAAGAGAGAGAGTTTGCAAGATTGCAAGATTAGGTCTTCTTCTTCACTCTTGGAGGCTTGGAGATGGTTTCCCTTCGTTCTCTAAGTGTTATGGAGGCTAGGGATACTAAAATCACTAAGTCATTGGGTATATATAGCAAGATACTCAAAATAGAAGATTCTGTTCGAGTTCAGCAACTCTGGGTCGATTGGCTGGGTAGCATGGCCGGTCGACCCAAGCACTCGACCCAGCTGACAAGCGAAAGCCAAAGACGAGGGATTTGAGGGTTCTTCCACTACTCGGAATCAAACGAAACTTTAAACACATATTCTATAACATACCTAGAATGGAAAAATGGCTTTAAATCATATCCCACCAAGCTCTAAGGTCATCAACTAATCTTCTCTTCATCAAGGTGCAGTCTCTTCTCTATATCCAACACTGTCTTCAAGTATGGGCATCATCTTCAATCTCCATAGGTTCGGAGTCGAACACTATATCTTCTACCAATATGGCCCATAGTTGACTTTTAGTTCTACTTCGGGTTTTCGGTCCTACAATCAAAGAGTATCCGGGTTAACGTGAGGGTCGGGTTTCACACATATGGTCCCTTCCAGTTTGCGGAAAGCTTTCCACAATTTCTCGGGTCTGATGCTGATTTTTTCCTCAAAACCAAGTCTCCAACCTTAAAAGATTTAGGCCTGACACGAGCATTATAGTATGCTACTGTCCTCCTCTTGGACTCTATATTTCGATACAAAGCCTTTTCTCTAACCTTGTCCAAAAACTCTAGATTCACTCTCAGTCCTTCTTCATTGGTTGATGGATCAAATTTTTCTGATCTTTCTGACCCAACCATCACCTCTACTGGAGCCAAGGCCTTTGACCCGTAAGCCAACTTAAAAGGTGTCTCCCCTGTTGGTGTTCTGACTATAGTTTTGTATGCCCATAACACATGAGGTAATTCGTCTACCCATAGACTGTTTACTTCATCCAATCTTCTTTTGATTCCTTGCAAGAGAGTTCTGTTAGTTATCTCAATCTGCCCATTGCATTGAGGATAAGCCACAGAAGAATTTTTATACTCGATGTGGTAGTCATGCAGAATTCCTTGAACCTTTCATTATCAAACCGAGTGCCATGATCTCGTTAACAAGACCTTAGGAAGACAATACTAAAAATGATCTTATTTTTGAAAAACTTCTCCGTTTGATTTGTCGTTGTTGTGGCCAAAGCTTCTGCCTCCACCCATTTTGTAAAATAATCAATTGCAACTACCACAAATTTTCTTCCTCCAGATGCAACATGAAATGGACCAAGTAAATCCATCCCCTACATTTGCAAATGGAATGGGATTGAGCATTGAGGTCAACTGTTCTGCAGGTTGCTTCGAATCGGAGCATGAATTCGGCATTGATGACATTTTCTTACGTATTCAATTGCTTCAGATTGCATCCATGGCCAATAGAATCCTTGTCTCAAAATTTTATAGGCTAAGGCCCTTCCACCTAGATGACTCCCACAAATCCCTTCATGGACCTCTGCTAAGGCATATTGTGTGTCGGATGGTCCCAAAAATTTCAAAAAAGTTGCCCAGCAATTGTTCTTAAAATTAGATCGAAGAGCACTCTGAATTACAAATCCATATGGACTTTGTAAAATCATACCTGCTCCTAATCCCTGAGAATGATTTGATCCATCCACATGTAGAATCCACCCAGCAGATACCTCATTAAAGTTTCTGTGATCTTCCGGTAGTGAAATGCTTTCAGCAATAAAGTCAGCCAGGACTTGTGCCTTTATCGCAGTTCTGGGATTATAGTCTATATCATGTTCTGTCAATTCTACTGCCCATGACACCATTCTCCCGGCAAGGTCAAGTTTATGCAATATTTTCTTTAAAGGCCAATTAGTAAGAACAATAATTGGATGAGCTTGAAAATAGGGCCTGAGCTTTCTGGCGGCTATTATCAAAGCTAGGGCTTTTTTCTCAAATTCTGGATATCTAGATTCTGCATCTAACAATGTATGACTTACAAAGTAGATAAGATTTTGAATCGTACCTTCTTCTCGAATTAATACTGCACTCACTGCTGCCTTCAAAGAAGATAAGTATATCAGCAAGGCTTCTCCCGATATTGGCCGAGATAGAACTGGTGGACTAGTCAACCTTCTTATTAATTCTTCAAATGAATTTTGACAGTCCTTTGACCATCTGAATTCATTGAGCGCATTCAAGTTTTTCAGCGCCTTGAAAAAAGGTGCACACTTATCTCCAGATTTGGATATAAATCTGCTCAATGCCGCAACTTTCCCTATCAAACTTTGAATCTCCTTCATATTGTTGGGTGGTGGCGTATCCAGAATGGCCTTAATTTTTTCTGGATTTGCCTCAATACCCCTATGTGTGACCATATAACCCAAGAATTTCCCAGATGGAACTCCAAATGAGCACTTCTCAGGGTTAAGTCTCATTCCATTCCTTCTGAGTACGTAAAAGCATTCCTTCAGATCAGTGAGATGATCAGATTTGAATTGACTCTTTACTAGAAGATCATCAACATAAACTTCCATATTCCTCCCAATCTGATCAGCGAACAACTTATTCATTGCTCTTTGATATGTTGCCCCAGCATTCTTCAATCCAAAAGGCATAACCTTGTAACAGCAGTGATTTGACTTAGATCTAGCTCTAACTGAGAAGTAACAAGTGTATCCGCAAGTTGTTTCTCTTGTCTTTCAGAAATTTCAGCAAGATGAGGTGAACGATCCTCCGTCATTCTCTGCTTCTGCCGAGTCTGTATTGCAGGAACTATTTCTCTTGTCCTTCTCTTTGGATGGATCCTCCTTGGCTCCCTCTGCCTAGCCTCCGCCATTTCAACCGGCAATGTCTCCTCTCGCTTAGGCGATTGAGCCATGACCTCTGTTCTGAACTTGTTAAAGCTTGTTTCAACAGACGGCACCAAATGTTGGTGCAGAATTTGCCGGAGATCTTGAACCGCGGTCTTAGCACCAAACTAACTCAGACCTGGATCGATCTGGCTTGCTTAATCCTCAATCAGTCTCTCGTTCCTGAAAAATAGAACACCAGTGAGAAATGGAGCTGATCGTCTTGATCGGCATCGCGTCTCCGACGGTCTAGTCAGAATGATGAAGACAATGCTTCAGAGCTCGAAGGAGTTTCTGAGGTGTTCTAATGGAGTGAAATCAGAAAAGTATCAGTGTTCAGTTTCCCCCTGTTTCGCTTTTAACTATGATTGTCGGATCATAGCATAGAATTGGATGGCCATGATTAGGCCTTCTTCATAGTTCCTGGGTGGACCCATAGATTGCTTTATTTAATCGACTTAAACTGATTGTATTAGATTTAGACCGGAGTGAACGATCATTAACCGAGATTGGGGTATTTTATTCACAACAAAACCAAAAGAAAGTTTTCCAACAAAGTCACGTAAGATTGAATCACTTGCAATGCCCCGTGCGACTCGCTCGTAGAAAATCTTGGAGTCACCCATCAATAGTAATAGAACTTTGTGCAAAAAATTTCCTATGATATGAGCTACCACCCCTTTAATTACTTATGCTACCCCAAACATCATTTCTCTTCGCTTTGGGCCGATTGTGGGCAAGGAAAGGTCGTATTAAAGATTAATTAAATGATTGCCGTAGACCTAAATCTGATTTATAATCAGTCTTACGTACATAAGACAATTTGTTACTTGAGTCAAATTTTTAAAAAAGCTTGCCCCTAGCCCCCCTATATGCCAAAGAAAATTGCACCCTCATCTAACCTCATAAATGCTCTGCCCCGACCATATGAATTTTTTTTTGTCAATAAGTTGAAAGTTGTATTAAATGAAAAAAAACCCAGATCAATAGATCTAAAATGAAATAACATAATAGTTTACTGCAAAAAGAGCTGGAATCACCCCCCCCCCGCCAAACTCAAATCTACAAAAGTGAAACTCCACGAGCCCCACGGGCAAGAAAATCAACTTAAGGATTAAGATGTCCTGGAAACATAACAACCATATGAAATTCAGAATATCCTATCATGGATCCCCCAATATATTTTCTTCACACACCATCCGAACATCTCATCATAGAATTTCTCTGACAGTGGATGAACAAAACCTCTTCCAATTTTCACCCTCATCTATTAACAAAGCAAACATACAAGCATTCAACCCCAACCCCAATGTAACAACAAGCCAAACCAATCCTACTATATATCTACATAAGACACGTATACAGTTGCAGTTGTTATTGGTGTAAAACGAAAGAAATAATCAGTAATGGTAGGCTATTTAAATATGTTGGCATCCATAGTTTATACATATACATGTTATTGTTTCAATAGCTTTGATAAGAACCGATCGACCAACCTCACTCTTGGTTAACATTTTAAACTTTTGATGCTAGCCACAACTAGCTTGTTAATGGTATTATTTTTTGTCCTAGCCTCCTAGATGGGGTTGGTGGGTTTCTAATTTATTTTGGTTGTAATTTCTTTCATCATCTAATATGCGTGTGTTTTTGTTTCACAAAAAATTCGCCCTCAAGACAGGTGAATGATTTTCTATTTTTTTTGGTGAAAAAGGTATATGGTTCTATGCTGTAAAATATTCTAATCCATATAGATTACACATCGTATTCGTTGTAAAAAATTATAAAGAGCACGAGATTACAGTTTGAAAGCAGGAACTTCAAGGTGCATTCCTACAGTCGATTTCCTTAAGACATAATTCGCCCTCACTTAAAAGGTACTATGAGGTACTGGTGAACCGTTTCCCAGGATACAAAGAAGCCCAACTCAAAGTTGTTTCTCCCAAGTTTTGCAAAGCACAAACAAAACTCAAGAACAGAGAAAACTTTGGAATTTTTGTATTTAAGTGCGTGCGCCAAAAGCGCCTAAACAGCCCACTCCCCACTCCCCACTCCGCGCGTGCGTGTGCGCGAGGGTGCTCGGAAGGTACACCGTCCCGCTCATACACTACACACCTGATGAGCACATTTATGTGTGAAATCTTAGGGTATAAATCATGCATTTTATACACTTTGAGTGGATCTACCTTGGGTTTTATGTTGTTTCGGCAGAATTTATGATTTCTAGGACTTAAGCGAATATTTGGAGTTTTGGGTATGAAACATGCGATTTTTACACATCAAAAAGTCCGTTCAAATTCTCAAGTGCAAAAGTGGGCCTGATTTGGTACATGATGGGCTAAAGATGCAATTATGGGCCAACTCTAGAATATCTTATAAAATTATATTAGGATTTTTATTTTATTTTTCTTTATTGTAATTTAATGAATGTATGGGGCCCACAAGTAGTCAAAAAGATGAATTGTCTATAAAAATAAAGATTGAATGGAACTCTATTCGTTATCCTTTACACACATTTTTGTATTTCTTCAAATTATGGATGGATAGAGAAGTATCTTGTAATTCATATTCATTGAATATGCATGCATTGCTATTTGACACAACCAAACATAGATATATCCATCCTACAAATAAAAAAAAAATAAAAAATTATAATAATAACAATAATAATAATAATAATAATAATAATAATAATAATAATAATAATAACAATAATAATAATAATAATAATAATAATAATAATAATAATAATAATAATAATAATAATAATAATAATAATAATAATAATAATAATAATAATAATAATAATAATAATAATAATAATAATAATAATAATAATAATAATAATAATAATAATAATAATAATAATAATAATAATAATAATAATAATAATAATAATAATAATAATAATAATAATAATAATAATAATAATAATAATAATAATAATAATAATAATAATAATAATAATAATAATAATAATAATAATAATAATAATAATAATAATAATAATAATAATAATAATAATAATAATAATAATAATAATAATAATAATAATAATAATAATAATAATAATAATAATAATAATAATAATAATAATAATAATAATAATAATAATAATAATAATAATAATAATAATAATAATAATAATAATAATAATAATAATTCTTTGTTCCATCAAATTTATAGAATCAACAAATAGAATTCATAGAGAAAGGGTTTCATAAACCATAAATGGGAAAGAGAAAGGCATGAAAACAAATTAAGAAAACAAAAAAAAAAAACAGTATGAATCCTCTACCCATCAAGGTGAAGGTCTATGCACCCGTCACACTTTTTTACCATACAACAATGGTCAAGCCCACCTCTTAATGCAAAATAAAATGATTTAGCTAGAGGTGGGACCCCCAATGGGTCTTACCCACCCCTATTGTGAGGTGAAAATTTTAAGCAGAACACATGCCTCCAACTTGACGGATAGAAAATCCAGACTCGCACGACAACTCAGCTTGCCCAATAATAGAGCTTTCAATCTCCACCCCAGTGTATCAACAGCCTATTAATCCCACTATTAGGATATACAGTTATGGTTGTCACAACAGTGAAACAGGTAATGGTATATAAGAAGCTCATATGATCAAAGATTGATATTCACCATTCACCATTTCCAATTCAATTACCATGATGATGATGGGGAAGAAAAACTCCAAGATTGCCATTACCCAAGTGCCTCTGATTCTCCTTTTGCTCATCACATTGGGCTTGTGTATAGGGCCATCCACAGTTCATGGTATCCACATATATATCCACAACGACCTCATCATAACGGACCTACACCTCCATTGCTACTCTGAACACGATGATATTGGGCGCCGCACACTATTTATGGGTGGGGAGTGGGACTTTAACTTTTCAGAGAGCATTGATGATAGCACAGTGTTCTGGTGTGACTTTGAATTTACCCAGAATGGGAAAAGAAAGTATAGCAACAAGTGCGATGTCTATATGAGCCGGGTACAGCCCATAGGTCATCCCAACGATTTTTATTTCTTCGCTAAATCGGATGCCTTATATATCTGCAAAGGTAAACGCAATTGCAAACAAGAGCTGTACGTAAAATGGGATCAATAGTTTAATATGAACTGATGTACCTCAGTCACTCCTAGCTAATATTTTAAAACTTATTGAATAAATAATGGTCTTCTTTTCATTGTCCTCGGTGGGGTTGGTGGGCTTTTGTGTTTCAAGACAGGTAGATCATGGTTATATGTTGTAAAATCTTCTAACCCATACAGATTACATGCATATTGTATTCCTCGCACACAAATATATCCCAAAACTAATCGATGTTCCTTTTCTATATAAATTAAACGAACAATTAAGTGTTCACTACATCGACCAATAACCAATTTTAGATTGATTCAGGCAAAATGAAAGGATTTGACTCCTCTCCTTAGAGAAATATTCCAATGAGTAATCAATGAGTGGTAGGATATAGCTACGTATAAATATTCTAATCCAAAGACACTCATTTAATTTATCCTAGCCCTTAGATTAAAATATCCAGATGATTGAATCATATCACTCATTGTGCACTCATTGGGAGATTTCTCCAAGGACGGGGTCCAAATACTAGATGAAACACTTTGGAAATTGTTTTTAAAGGGTGAACTGTTGCGGAATGCTTCTGCACAAGCAATGTCTAGGAAGACAATTTTTTGGCCTACATAGCCTTAAAACTAATACAAATATATAAGACACCCAGAAGAAGGAAAATTTAGATGACACTAGGAGGGGAGCCTAGAGGGGCTGGAAATTACAGCTTAACTACGTTAAATTACTATAGTCACGTCAACTTGGTGAAAGGTAGTTCATAGAAATGTAGGGCTAGAAAGACTACTATCATATTGAGAACAAAGATCAAGAAGATCCAAGTGGAGGAAGTGGGTCATGTTGTCTTACTTAAACTTGACTGTGTCAAGAGTGACTCCTCTCTCTAATGCAAATCCTCCACATCTCGGGCAGAGCGTGAATCCATCCACCCATCATGTGCCGCTAGATAAACAGCATGTGGCCTGCCCGAATGTAGATGATCTATTTTTTCTTCCCCCCCCCCCTCCAATCCCGGTGGTAAAAGTAAAAACCCTCTAACACTTCTTGACTTTCTTTCACAAGGGAATCACTTGGCGTGAACAAATAGAATGTCCTGCAATTGGAGTGATAGATTTCTTTTCCCCTTTTTTTTGGGTAAAGAGAATTTATTTAAAAGTAAAACCTCTAGGGTATAGAGAGACAATGGCATCAAAATGCAAAGACCAAAGGATAAAAGGGGGAGCGGAATAAGAAAACAAACAAACTTGATTAAGTGCAGCATGAGATGCAAGCTTTTCCGCAACTGAATTTCCTTCTTTAAGCGAGGGCTGAACAATAAAAGAATCAAAAGCTGAAGTTAAGTTGAAGATGACATGAAGATAATGCATGATCTTCCATGGTGATGCTCTATCTATGTAGTTCATCATATGAACAATCGCCTCATTATCACTCTTAATGAACACCTTCTTAATGTTATGAGTCATGGCTAGTTGGATTCTTTTTCCTAATAGTTGTTGCTTCCATTTGAATTCCTGGAGCATTTCGAAATAGAAGCAAAATAGAGTTTGTCCCAAATGATTTCGAGCCACTCCTCCAAAACTTGCTTGGTATGTGTTATTTCCTTTGTTTATTGAAGCCCCCATCTACATTAATTTTGACGAAAGATGGTGGGGTTGTCTAGCTGATATCCATAGAGTTTTTCTTTTAGGTGATGTAATGAGATGATACCGTCTATTCAGCAATTAAGGATTGAGCAAGTCTCCAAATCTGATTGGGTTCTTATGAGGTCTTTGGTGACTTGCAATATTGACGGCCCACCAAGTCAGCCACAAAGCAAACAAATCTAGAATGAGAGCTTTCATCTCATTTTATTTTTTCTTGCAGATTTAACCCAAGCTGAAATTTGTTCAAGAATATCAGATGAATGTGCCCACCATCAAATGTTAAAATTAGCTCAAACCTGTTTTGCAAAACCGCACTTGAAGAAAATTGTGAGTGTTGATGCTTTTTCCTTCCAACGAGAGGAGGCAAAGTCATTTATTTTGCAGCCTCTTTCAGACAATAACACAGGCGTGGGAAGTTTATCATGTAGAAGCTTCCGAATACAGTGAAGGATTTTAAGAGGAAGTGGAAGATGCCAGAGTGAAAGCCATTGATGCTCGGCATTTTGATTATGATTTTGTGAAAACAATCTATATGCTGAAGCAACAGAGAAGATACCTGAAGAAGTTTGATCCCATACAATTTTACCCTGAGCATTGGATAAAGGCAATGGTATGCTAAGAATTTTCTCAGCGAGGTCATTTGGCCACCATGTTCAAACTCTGATTCCATTCGAGAAGAAATTTTTGTTGGAGCCTCATCTTGAAGGGGAAGAGAAGGTTGCGGTCTCAAAGAATTGTTTAAAACGTGCTACAATGTCCTAATGACAAATTTCATTTTCTTATTTATCCTATCCCAATGCAGCAATGCCTCTGTTAGAGTGAAACAAATCAAAACTATAGAAAGGTCCAAATGGTTATTACTTCTAAGATTCCCATCAGTCCTTGAAGAAAAGAATGTAAGGGATGAAGAGTGGAGAAAAGTAGACCCTCTTCAAAGAGACTATGAACCTCGGTGGTGCGAGCTCTTCTTGTTGATGTGGACTCGCGTGCTTGTTTTTTTTATCTGCAAATTTCTCGTCCTTTTTGCAATAGAGAGCCAAAAAAACAAAACTAAAACTATACCATTAATCAAAGTCAATTCCATCCGCTCTCAATGATAAGCTAAAAACCCAAGCATTTGATATTTTCATCAACGCTCTATAAATGGTGTTAAATACATTCCTGGTGAACAATTGACTACTCAAATACCTTCCCCTCCCACCTTGTCTTTTCTTCATTTCACACAACCTCTCACTTTTGGAATATAGATCATTTTCTTGACATTTGCTCACTATACAATAGGGATGGGGCCCATGTGGGATTCTTTGGGGTTCCAATTGTGAATTATTTTGTAAATACTCTGACGTGAACCCCTCACCTGTTATGTAGTAAAGAAGTGTTAGGGAAGCATTATGTGCTCCCCCAATGGGGAGGTATTGGGGGAGGTGATCCAAACTCCTCTCTTTCCACCCAAAAAAAATTGAGGACCCTCTTTTGTCCAACTAACATGGACTACACCAACACCTTAACATTGATTTGACTTCCATCCTATTAACTAATTGAGCCCAAGGTATCTTTTGCATTTGAGTAGATAAAACCGAAAGAAAGTTTTCCAACAAAGTCACCTAAGATTGAATCACTTGCAATGCCTGTGCGGCTCTGCCTGTAGAGAATCTTGGAGTCACCCATCAATTGTAATAGAACTTTGTGCAAAAAAATTTCCTATGAAATGAGCTACCACCCCTTTAGTTACTTATGCTACCCCAAACATCATTTCCCTTCGCTTTTGGGCCGGTTGTGGGCAAGGAAAGATCGTATTAGAGATTAATTAAATGATTGCCGTAGACCTAAATCTGATTTATAATCAGTCTTTCGTACGTAAGACAATTTGTTAATGAGTGAAATTTTTTAAAAAGCTTGCCCATAGCCCCCCCCCTTATATGTCCAAGAAAATTGCACCCTCATCTAAGTCATAAATGCTCTGCCCCGACAATATGAATTTTTTGTTGTCAATAAGTTGAAAGTTGTATTAAATGAAAAAACCCGGATCAATAGATTCGAAAAGAAATAACAGAAGAGTTCTTGCAAAAAAGAGCTGGAATCCCCCCCCCCCACCAAACTCACCTATAGAAAAGTGAAACTCACGAGCCCCACGGGCAAGAAAATCAGCTTAAGCATTAAGATTTCTGGGAACATAACAAAAAAAAAAAAAAAAAAAACAACCATATGAAATTCAGAATATCCTATCATGGTTCCCCCAATATATTTTCTGCACTCACCATCCAAACATCTCATCATAGAATTTCTCTAACAGTGGATGAACAAAACCTCTTCCGATTTTTACCCTCATCTATTAACAAAGCAAACATACAAGCATTCAACCCAATGTAACAACAAGCCAAACCAATCCTACTATATATATACGTATGATGGGTATACAATTGTGGTTGCTATTAGTGTAAATGAAAGAAATGATCAGTAATCGTAGGCTATTTAAATACGTTGGCATCCATAGTTTATACATATACTTGTTATTGTTTCAATAGCTTTAATAAGAACCGATCGACCAACCTCACTTGTGGTTAACATTTTAAACTTTTGATGCTTGCTACAGCTAGCTTGTTAATGGTTTTATTTCCTGTCCTAGCCTCCTAGATGGGGTTGGTGGGATTCTAATAACACTCTGTCACATCCACCTAGTCGGTACCCTATCTGGTATATCTAAGTGTGTGAACCACAACCCCAAAGATCAGCGTCGAGGAAATCAACCTCCCACATTTACAATAATATAATCAAGAACAAGACAAAATTAATGTTAAACTATATTAATTGATAGATCAAGATAAGATTCAAAGAATAAATAATATAATTAGAGTGCAGAAAATGATACCAATAGAATAAATCAAATGTAGAGTGTAGCAGAAAATCACTTTACAGTAACAACGGAAAAGTAGATAGAAACTAAAAGAAGATTACAACCGATTCCCAAAATAAAAGGAAAAGAAAAGAAGTAATCAAAATCTAAACTAAGGTTTCTTCAGGTCTGTATAGAACACTTCTAAAGTAAAGGTCTGTATATACAAATAACGTTGTACTAGCACATGAGTACGACTAATCCTTATATGCTCCTCTGTCACCATGATATTCTTCACAGTCGTAGTCACCGTAGCCAGCACCTTGGGTGTAGTATGAGTCATCCGGGGCTATCTCATATGCTGATCCGTCATAATCATCAACACCTGCAGATAGATCTAACAAAGATGTTTGCAAAAAGGAGTGAGTTCAAAAGAACTCAGCAAGACAATTTATTCCATAATAACACAATAAAGCATGGTAGCAAAACATAAAGGATGCAACATGATATGAAACATACATGCATGTATGATTCTAACTCTATGTATGCTGGTCTCTAGTGGCAGAAATGCTTTAAGTCATACCACCATACTCTTCTAGGTAGGTCTCAAATCACTCTCCCTCAACCATCTCGTTATCTTGGGTTCTCCGGTGGTAATTGGGTCTGTATCCCTCTCGGACATTCCATGGATTGGGTTTAGGTCACCGCTCTCTCACATCACCATTGGTCTGAGTATTGGTGCATGTCAAGGTTAAACTTAGCCCAATGCAAGTCTTCTACTTAGTTATATCAGCTCAGAGTCAGATACTTCCATTCCTCGCCTCTCGCGATCCTTTATGGTATCCTCCTCACTAGAGTCAGCGTATCCTATGGCAACATCCAACTCGGACTATGGACTCATCAACCCTATTAGTCATCCACAAATTGTAAACGGGAAGCTCTCTTGTCCTCTCACTGGTTGGATACCAGTCTTGAGCACCCATAAGCCCGAGTCTACTACTGCAACCCTACCAATGAATGGCCCCCACAATGGGATTCATGTCCTTTCATGGGTTGGTTACTAGTCTTGAGCGCCTACAAATCCCCATTGTTGCCATGGGTTACTCGAGTCTCGGTTCCCTTCCGAATCGGGTTTGATATAACGGGGGTAAACCTGAATTTTGATTTGAAATTCAACTTCGGGATTCAAAACACTGAAAATTTAAGAAAAACTCTAGAACCGTAGTCTAAGATTATTTAGCATAGATTAGACATCAACAATGATCAAAAGGATAGAATTTTAAACAATCCGTGAATTCTACGGAGAGGCTAGAGAAAATGAGAATTCACTCTAGAAGAATAACAACAATAGATCATAGTTAGAAACTATCATAGGAATGAATCTAACATGCTTCAAAAATAAAAATAAAAATAAAAATAGAATGATCACACAGCCATGAAGATTTCACAAGATCTCTTCTTAAAATCAAGTTGTATAGATCATAGAAGCATTGGAGTGAATGGAGATTAACTCACAACTACAGAGATTGAAGAAGTGGTATTTGCAATGATACAAAACCATCTTCATAATCATAGAGATGGGAAGAAATCAATAGAAGGGTAGAACAATTGAATAGTATGTGTGATTACTAACCTTAATGAAGAAGATTCCCGAAGAACTTGAGAATTCGCAAAGGATCTTCCACAACACCAAAGAGATGGCTTGCGAGAGACTTCCCACATCTTCAGAGGCTTTAGAAACAAGTGGGGCTGAAAACCACGTAGTCCCACTAAATAGAGCATAAAAAACCTTTAAATCAAAGATTTCACACATAAGCCCTTGTCATTGTGGGTCGCTTGGCTAGGTCACTTGGCCCAATCAACCCAAGCACTCAACCCAAGCTGACAACAAGCCCAAAACAGGGAATTGATGCTCCAAACCTCATTTTCAATGGGGTTTCTCCCAACTCAACAAGGAAGTCACCTAGCATTGAGGGACCCTTCAAACCATGTCCAACTAGGCTTCAAGTCCAATCAACCAAGCTCTTCTTCTTCAAGATGCAGCTTCTTTTCCAACTTTGACAAGGTTTCCAAGTACGAAACTCCATCATCAATCTCCATGGGTTCTGGGTCAAACACCATGTCTTCCATTGAGATTGCCCATAATTGCCTTCTTCCTTCACTTCGGGTCTTCAGACCTACAAACAAATGGGTTTCCGGGTTAGGCTTAGGGCTGGATTTCACATTCTCCCCCCCCCTAAAAGAAACTTCGTCCCCAAAATTGAAAGCATACTTGGGCTTCCAAAAGGATGTGGAAACTTCTCCTTCATATCTTCTTCCTTCTCCCAAGAAGCTTCTTCAGGGGTGTGATTCTTCCATCGAATCTTTTCCAAGGGGATGGTACGATTCTGCAACTGTTTGTCCTATTTGTCTAGTATTTAGGTGGCTCTTCATTGTAAGAAAGATCAGCACTAAGTCCTTCGAGTTCTTGTTGTAGTATGTGTTCCGGATTCTTTATGTATTGTCGAAGCATTGATATATGAAACACATTATGAAACCCAGCAAGAGAAGGAGGTAAGGCCAAACGGTACACAACAGGTCCAACCTTCTCAAGAATTTCATAAGGTCCGATGAACCGAGGGCTAAGCTTTCCCTTAACATTGAATCTCATTACACCTTTCATAGGTGACACTTTCAGGAAAACTTTCTCCCCGACTTGAAATTCCAAGTCGGTCCTTCTCTTATCCGCATAATATTTCTGCCTTGACTAGGCATATTTGATCCTTCTCTTATCATATCCACCATTGCACTTGTAGCTTCAATCATTTCCAGACCTAACACTTTTCTTTCACCAGTCTCAGTCCAATACAAGGGTGTCCTACAACTGTTTCCATACAAAGCCTTGAATGGAGTCATGCCTATTGTTGCTTGATAATTGTTGTTATAGCCAAACTCAACCAAACCTAAGTGTTCATCCCAATTGCCTCCCATATCCACAATGCAAGATCTAAGCATATCTTCCAAAGTTTGAATGGTCCGCTCAGATTGCCATCAGTTTGTGGATGAGGAGCAGTACTTAAGTTTAACTGGTTTCCCAAGGCTTTTTGCAAACTATTCCAAAACCTTGAGGTGAACCTTGGATCTCTATCAGAAACAATACTCACAGGCATTCCATGTAGACAAACCACATTGTCCACATAAAGCCTAGCTAGCTTATCTATAGTATGAGTGATCTTCATAGGAATATAATAAGCTGATTTGGTCAACCTATCAATGATTACCCATATTGTATCATTACCTTTAGTTGCCCGAGGCAAGCTAGTCACGAGTCCATAGTAATGTCTTC
>NW_028291358.1:0-51267 GCF_041222555.1 Hakea prostrata
CTAATCACCCAAACAACCTACTAACACCATAACAACGAACTTCCAACCTATATTAAGGGATTTTAGAGGAAGAATTTGACCAAGTGTTTCTCATATAAAATAAAACCCTTTGAGTCTGAAAAATAATGCAGAAGAATCAAGTTAATTGGATTAGTATCATCGAAGAATGAAATCACTTTTTGAAGTGTGCAATGGTTTCCCTTTCCAAGTGTGATTTCTGTGTTATGTATGACCGTGCCTAAGGGCATATCAGTTGAAGTAGATTCTTCTTTTTGATCAATCAAAACCTCTTCCCAAACTGTACAAGCTTCTTCCAAGGTCTAACACAACTTGTTTATAAAGAATTATACCTAATATGTTAGTAAAGCAATGCAAAATACACACATAAGACAAGATTACTTGAAAGCTACATCCATAGTTGGGCAAAGATGGGTTTCCACTATGAAGAAGAAGACCAGATACAACCATAGCCATTTTCTACCCCTCTAAACTTTTTGAGAGACTATAAAAATGTAAACAGGTGAAAACCCTAGTTCAAAGGAAAAGATCAAAATGTCCCAGTACCAGGAATGCCCAAAATACCAAGACAAGACATCCAAATACTTTGGGAGCCCACAACTAGTCATTTCGAAGAGCTCAAAATCTTGAACAAGACTGATGGCTAAGTCGAAAAAGGGTGATCCAGGGGCCTTGAACTAGATCCCAGAACATTTTACATGATGAAAATTGGTCTTCACCACGATGTATTATATGGTTGTTGCTTATGATTTGTCACGTCTCCTTTTTCTGTCAAAAGCATACCATGCTTTTTTTTTCTTCCTCTTTTCTAATTTAGGTTTTTCGGGCTAGCTTATGCGCACACCGACTACATCCTAAGGGATAATTTTATATAACTATTCAATTATAGAGTGAGGATTCGCCCATTGCTGTAATGAGATTCAAACTCTTCACGGTACCTGAAAAGAGGCATTGGCCGCCCACAGTTTTCAAAAATATGAATTTGACTTCTCGCGAATGTGGAGTTCTCACTCTTCCCTTGACATGGTCATTGTTGGATTATTTCACATCGATCACACACAAAGCATGCACATAACATCGGTCGCCTATCAACCGAGATTTCAGGTGTAAAGTACTTGTAATAGCTTTAAATTAACAGTTAAGTTGCTTTGTGTTAATTAATTAAATTGTTTGTTTTAAGAAACAGTAGATCTAGAATTTAAGTTGGGATTCTTTTCGAGCTTTGGTTCCACTGGAATTTAATATAAATTGTAAGTACAGCAACTCACTAATGAGGCCTAAGAAGGAACGAATCGTTTTGCTACTGACCATACTGATTAGGATTTCTATTTCAGGCTCTCAACACGAGTGTACTTCTTGTCTTCTTAACTAAAAGTCGTAAAAACCATTGGAATGAAGTCTGCTGTCCATAGAACTTTGCAGAGTTGCAGTGTTTGCCTTTATTCTCTATCAGAGATTTTTTTAAGGAAAAACAATCAAAAAAAGGAAGTTAAACGCACATGAAGGGAGTGATAATGTGATAATATAAATGAATGCAAGTTGCGTTATCACTTTCAGATCTCAAGAGAAGAAATTAACAGGTGTTTCGTGGTTATCAGATCAAGTTAGGAAAAACTAGTGGAAATCTTTCACGCTCACAGGAAAGGAAAAATGCACAAATGGATGTTGAGTGGGAAACCACTCTCCTGTGTCTTCTGCTACTGCTACTACTTCCCCTTCACAGATCACTTCACTCTCAGAAAAAGAAACCACCTCAAGCTTCTTCTGTTTTTGAAGAAGCTCTTCTAATGCCTTAACAGCTTCTCACTGGTTTGAGTTTTTATTTTTTAACTTTTCATTGTTGCACCGTAGAGCATACTCAAAGAATGTTTATTAATTTACAAATTTTCTGTTCTCACTGTCAAAAAAAAAAAGAAAAAAATGAAAAAGAAAAAGATTTATGAATATTCAGTGGAAATCAAAAACTCTTTTTCCTCAAAGGTATTCAAAGAGAAGAAACCACAGATAAGAGAGATCCATTATATAGGGGTACGTGGCTACACCCTATACATGCAGATCCAGACAACCATCAGTCTTTGGGGCCTAAAAGCCTTGGAAGCCTTTTGGACAAGTTGGCTCTCTCTCACTGTATGTGTGTTGGTGACCTTAACATTACAACCTACTTTCTGTAAAGAGGAAGAGGGCCTACAACCTTAACAACCAGCATATTCAGGAATATCATCCAAATAAAGAAAGATATTGGCACGGGGACAAAAGAGCTGCACCTGCAGAATGAAATGAGGAAAGAATGGATAGTGGGGAGGAGAGAAGACAACTATTTGCCTAACAGGCACAGCTCATTTCCAACTCCAAAGTAAAGGAAACAAGTAAGTACAAAACTTTGCGAAGTCATCTTATTATATGTTCCCCTATGTAATCATAAGGACTAGTGTGCGAGTATGTTCTCCACCTGATTTCGCTATGGAACAGGAGGGGGGAAAAAATCCCTTTAAATGTTAGGAATGTTAAGCAATCAAGAACCAGGATAGAGCTAAGCTTCCAAGGTGCTTTAATCATTGTTGAGTCTTGGCAGAGGGAACTAAAGAAAAATCAATAGCATAGAACTTGAGGTGGGTTCTCTGATGGCCCTATGACTGTTCCAAGGTCTCCATTCATGATAGTTCACCACGCATATTTAAGTATTCTGATTTTCTAATGTGTGTTTCTTTAAGTTTGATACAGCTAGTAAGGTTGAACAGGTTCTATTTGTCGAATTCTGTTATAGACCCAACTGGTTCGTGGTTTTTGGGGCGTGACAGGAGTTATACTTTTTGTACTTTTTATTTTCGATGAATAAAAGTTCATTACCAAAGGAAAAGAAAAGGGGGAAGGGGGAAGGGAGTACAAGCGAACACAAGGGCAGCGCCCATACAAAGTCGACTAAGGCGGCAAAAATAGATAGCAACAACCAGCCAAAAGCAGAAGAAGACCGGGGACCAATTTTTGCCCCTCTTCTTTTTCTTTCTTTAGTTATTTTTTTCCTATGAGATTTTAAGTCCACTATAAAATCTCCATCCAAATTGTGGCTGTGAAACCCAGCCCTATCCTAACCCTGACCTTGACCCGGATCATTTGATGTTTGTAGATCCGAAGACCCGGAGTGGTGGAAGAAGAGACTTGTGGGCCTTCATAGTTGAAGACTTGTTGTATGATTCAAAGCCCACGGACATTGACAGTGATGCCCCTTACTTGGATGCATTGTCAGTGTTCAGTGAGAAACTACACCTAGAAGAGGGGAAGCTTAGTTGAAGTACTTGATGTGCTTCCGGTCTTGTTTCGAAAGTATTTCTCTAATCTAGACTTGTTAATTGACTTGTAGGAGAAAACCCAACTCAATTCGTATCAATCTAGCCCTTCATTTCCCTGGATCAAGCATGCTGTCCATGCTTGGTCGACTGATTGGTTGACTGAGCCAGTCGACCAAGCCAGTCGACCAAAGGATGCCCAAATCCGAGAAAAAGATGCTTTTTGAATATTCTCTTCTCTACTTAAGGGAACCTCGTGTCTTGAATCCTATTTCACATTCCTAGCTTGCTGAGAACGTGGGGAGAGCTTCCCAAAGCATTTCCTTGGAAGTGGTGAAGATTATTCCATTCAAATCATTGTCTCTTGCCTCCATTTGCACCTACAAGGTATGATTCCTCATTCTCACTCTCTATTCTACTCTTTTCTTCTCTTTTCTTTTCTTTTCTTGCTGTTGTAACCTTGGAGTTGATGCTGCAACCTTGCAACCATCACTCCAAGTGTTCACTCTTGCTTAATCCATCATTTCGTTCCATTCACACCTATCCTATGCTCTCATTTCAATTCTTGCTGATATGGAGAAAACATAATTGAACCGGGTTCCACCTTGGTTCGACCCTCGACCCCGGTCGGGACAAAAGGAATCGACTCGCTTTCGAGCGGGCCGGGTCCAAAAGGTAGCTTGCTGAGGAAGAAAACTAACTCAGTCACAAGCACACCCTAATCCGCTATGATTGGAATTGACTAATCGTCAAAGAGACGGGTAGCAGCATTTGCAGCTGATGCTTATCGCTATTATATGGATAACTACCATATAACGATCGTATTATCAAAGGAGTCATCTACTAGTCCAACCTAGTACAGATCCATCACTAAACGGATCTATCCGTTAAGATCTAACGGATAACTGAAGAAGGCTCAAATACATCCAACGAAGGAAAATCGAAGGTATACACTATATAAGACATCACCTGCCCACAAGGTAGGGAGGGAGACAGATACAATCTGAATCGTATTCTCGTTATTCATTCCTTAGCTCTATACTCAAGCAGAGCCGTTTGTGATTAAGTTCATCAACTGACTTAGCCTTTGGAGGTGGACTCCTGATCCTAGCGGACGGGCCACATCTGACGTTCATTTTTGTAGGTCATCCACTGGAGATCTAAGGGCTGAGTAGATTTTGGACGCATCATTTGGCGCCGTCTGTGGGAAGCGCTTCAGAAAGCCATGGTTACTAGATCATCAGCAGCGGCAACAGTAGCAGCGGCTGCTGTGGCCCAGCGAGATGCTGGCGTTCAAATTCCCGGAGCAAATAATCTAGATATCCCTGAGGGAAGTCGACCCCTTGAAGTGCGGGAAGATGGCGGTCAGGGAGGTAATAATCCTCCAGATCCACTCCAGTATCAACTGGATCAACTGAAACTCCAGTTGTTGGAGGTGAGTCAGACGCTCTGTACGTTGACTAGGCAGGTGGTGGCCCCACAAGCACCTGATCAACATGATGCAGGAAGGCGCACATTACAAAGGGAGCAAAGACTGATCGATGACCAGAATGTCGGTCAGAATTTCTGGGAAGGTGACCGGAGGCGAGAAAGAGAACCTAGGAAAACTGGAGAACTCCCTAGGAGAGATGATCGGTTTGAAGGACCGCAAGGAAGCAAAACCGATTCAAATACGAGGTTGGGTGCGAGAGATACGAACTCACTCACCAACTATCAAGCGTGCGGTTTGGGAGAATGATCATGTCGTTGGAGATCGATCAACGCATATTGGTCAAGAATTGGCCAATATTAATAAAAAAAACTCGGACAATTGGCGAGAGGGAGGATGACTGATGATATCTATTCGGTTATTCGGAAAACTCCGTTTGCCAAAGCCATAGCTGGATATCAGTTTCCTCATAATTTCCATTTGCCAAACTTTTCCATGTTCGATGACTCGGGAGATCCCATCGCTCATATCAGTTACTACCAACAGACTATGGCTGTTGCAGGCAATTCTGATGAAATCCTTTGTAGGGTTTTCGGTTCATCCTTGATTGGAGCGACACAGAAATGGTTTTCGAATCTCCCATCGAGAAGGATCGTAGATTTTGAAGAATTGGTGCGCAAATTCATAGGACGATTCCAAAGCGGAATCCATATCAAAAAGACCGAGGAAACCTTGTTCACTATCAGACAAGGGAAAAGTGAATCCATTCGGGAGTACCTGAAAAGATTTAACAGGGTCACAATGGAGATAGAGAATCTAGATGAACAGGTAGCTATAACTACTTTGTTCACTGGACTCACTAACCGACGACTCTTGGAGTTACTACTTCAGGACATGCCTACCACTTATGCTGAACTAGTGCAAAGGTGTCAGAAACAGGCAGAGGTGACGGAGATCCTGGATGCACGCCAAGGGGACAATAAAGGCTATACAAAAGAATAGAAGGCCCCTGAAAACAAGCAGAGGCCAAAGCAGAATGTTCGTGATCAAGTTGGAAAGCCTCGCCAGGTATGGCGGCAGAGATCTCCTAGCAAAAGTGAGTATACTCCATTAAATACTCCTCGGGCTGATATTCTAAATATTATCAAGAGACATAATATTTTGAAATGGCCTCCAAAGCTTCCCATGAAGCCTGGAGAGCAGGATAGAGAAAGGTATTGCCGTTTCCACAAGGATTACGGTCACTATACCAATGATTGCATACATTTAAAGGCAGTTATTGAAAGATTGATATCTCAAGGACACTTGTCCAATTTCGTCAGAGGAAGACGAGCGGAACCGCGAGATGTAGGCAACAAGAGGGAAAGTTCGGTTAGTCCAGAGCAACCGACGGAGGCTCCTAAATCTAAGAAAGGTAAGGAAGTGATCGATGCCACTCGGTCACCCATACTAACAATATTCAGAAGCCCCGAACCTGAGTCGCTCCGGAAGCTGAAAGCCAAATCCAAGTTTGTTGGAACCTGAGAAACACATAAGCGGAAAAGGCCAAATGGTGAGGGTTCGATCACCTTCGGCGAGGAAGATGAAAGAGGCGTCTGTTTACCTCATGATGATGCCATAGTCATCAAGGTAGAAATCGCACGCCGAGAAGTGCATAGGGTGTTAGTTGACACCAGGTCTGCTGTAGACCTTTTATCTTATGCAGCTTATCAAAAGCTCAAAGTGGATGAAGACTTGATGGAGCCGTCATCCACACACCTATATAGCTTTGCGGGATTGTCTGCAATAGCAGAAGGATTAGTACAGCTAGATCTGTCGATTGGAAGCTTCCCTAAAGAGGTTACCATTCGGGTAAACTTTTTGGTAGTTCAAGAACTTCCGACTTATAACATCATCCTCGGAAGGCCATCCTTATCGAAGTTAGGTGCTATAGTTTCAACAAAGCACTTGAAAATAAAATTCTCGATAGAAGTGGGAATTGGTCAGGTTTCTTCTGACCAAAGAATCTCTAGACAGTGCTATGTAGCATATTTAAAGGATAAGGAGGGCCCGAGGAAGGTAATGCATTATCAATAGAAGTACGAGATGATCGGGACGAGGCAGAGATGCAAAGGCCCGAGCCAGTCAAGAAGTTGGAATAAATTCAGCTGTATCCTGATAATGAAAAAAGAATTACTTATATTGGGTCTGAGCAGCTGAAAGAATTCAAGAAGGAACTGAAGTCTTTTCTTCAACAAAACAACGATGTGTTCGTATGGTGTGCAGAGGATATGTAAAACCCAGCCCTAACCTTGATCCGAAAACCTTGTTATTTGTAGGTCCGATGACCCGAAGTAAAGTAAGAAGTCAGCTTTGGGCCATCCCAGTAGAGGACTTGGTGTCTGGCTTTGAATCCATGAAAGTTGATGATGAGGTTCTATTTATGGAAACTGAATCCTGATGAAGATCTAATTAGTTGATGGACTTGGAGTGCTCTCTATCTTGGTTTGAAGGCATTTCTACCTATTAGGTAAGTCACTTGACTTGTGTGCAAAACCCCTTTAGGATTGGATTTGATCTGGACCTTCAATTCCCTGTTTTGGCCTTCTTTGTCGGCATTGGTCGGTGATTGGTCGATTGGGCCAGTCGACCAATCCACTCGACCAATGAGTCTTGTCTTTGGCAATTAGGTTGTTCTTGCTCTATTTAAGTCCAACCTCGAGTCCACTTCGTATTTGCTGCCTCCAAACCCTCTGGAGCGGACCAAAGACCTCTGCAAGTCATCTCTCTTGCATCCTTGGTGTTTTCTCGACGGATCTTCGTCGGAACTCTTCTTTTTGCATCAAAAGGTATGTCTACTCTCTCTTCTTCTCCTCCATCTTTGTTTTTCTTTCCTTTTTGAGTTGAGACAGTAGAAGAGATGCTGCATTCTCTGTTGCAAACATCTCTGAACATGTTCTCATGATCATCCTAAGGATTTAAGGCTAGAACAATGATCTTAACCATGATCATTGCAAGCTTTTGAAGGAATCATGATCAAACCATGATTTAATCTCTGTTAAACTTCTAATCTGAATTCTGATCTCTTTGGATCTTCTTTTGTTGATCATGTTAGTAGTAATTACTGTGTTTTCTTTCCATGATCCATAATCTATAGATTTCTAGTTGTTCTCTTCTACCATACTATGTGTTCTTCATGATGCATGATAGTTACATATATGGTAGGTTTTATTTCCTTATTTAGATTTATGCTTCTAAGCCTTATTCCATGAAGATCTATGTATGTTTTCATGTTTTCATTACCGAAAGCAATGATCCATCCTCCTATTGTTCTTGTCTTTGTTTTCTATTTCAAATTCATCAAGATCCATGTTTGAGTTAATTATGGTAACTTTTTGTTTCCTAATTTGGATCTTGATATCTTGATTTGATTGGTGTTTTGAGGTCCCCTATTTGTTAGAATACTACTGATGTAGTCTACCCCTTGATTAGTACCCTTTTGAACCACCAAATTCGGATTTCATATCTTAAAACTCTGATTTTATAGCTCTCTATCTGCATTGGTCGCTGATTGATTGGTCGATTGGACCACTCGACCAATCCACTCGACCAATGAGTACGGCAACTCCGGGATTGGTCCGTGTTGGATGTTTTGGTATCTTTTCTGTTAGGGATCTTTCCTAATATGTTGTATATACTTGTTTAGGACCTTCTTCTCAAGTTTGCCAAGATCTTACTTGATTTCTTAGGATTCCTTTGCGAGTTATAAAAGGTAAGGATGGTTATTTCCTTAATTACATAGATAGCATGAATCTAGTTTCTATATTTGAATATCATTAATATGTTTCCTAAATTAGATTCTTACAATGATATACTATTGTTGCATAACTTTGATTACAGTAGCATTACTTATTCATATTAAATTGATTCATGTATGATTTACTTACCAATGTTATACAAGTGATTGTAATTACTGATTTCTTTCCATATATGAAGTTACCATATATGTGATGATATGAATTGATGCATGTGTATGCTTACGTATGGTTTGGAAAGGAGAGGTGTCCTTTCGACACTTCTGTCCTTGGACTACTACGGGAATATTATGGGATGTTTCCGGAGATGCCCTCTGGACACCTTCCTAAACTGTTGGATGACATATCTAGGATTGTCTAGTAGTGTTTGGCTAGGATGTCCTGTTATGTCAGACCCTAATCGGAGGGGTATTGAGACCGAACGACCCTTGGTAGCAATGGGGATTCATGGGCGCTCAAGACCGGTAACCAACCCGTGAGAGGACAGGAATCACATTGTGGGGGCCATTTATTGGTAGGGTTGCATATGGTTAGACTTGGGCTCACGGGCGCTTAAGACCGGTAACCAACCCGTGAGAGGACGTGAGAGCTTCCCGTTTACCATATGTGGATGATCAATAGGGTTGATGAGTCCGTAGTCCGAGTTGGTCGGTGCCATAGGATACGTTGACTCTAGTGTGAAGGATACCGGAAAGGATCGTCAGGGACGAGGAATGGAAGTATCTGGATCTGACTTGATGTAACCAAGTAGAAGACTTGCATTTGGCTAGGTTTTACCCTGACATGCGCCAGTACTTATACCAAATGGTTGTGAGAGAGTGTGTTGACTTAACCCCCTGCCAAGGTTTGTCTGAGGGATGAAGGACCCATTACCAATCGGCTGCTCAAGACCGGTGAAATGATCCGTGAGAGAATCCAAGATATCTTAAATGGTTGAGGATGTGAGTGGACTTTCCTAAAGAAGTACGGTGCTATGACTTAAAGCATGTGCGCCAATAGAGACCAGCATACATAGAGTTAGATTCATTCATTCATTGTTTGTCTCATGTCATATTGCATTTATGTTTGTTCCGGAATCCTGCCATTTATGTTATTATGGATTTTTAAGCGCCTTCTTGAGTTTCTTTGAAACTCATTCCTTTATTGTACAATGTTGTTAGACTATCCTGTGCAGTACCGAGTACTATGACGGTCCCTATGAAGAAGCGCAAGGCGAAGAGGCATATCTCGGGGAAGGTGATTGCGGTTACCACAATTACTCGAAGATCCCGCGAGTGGTTATGCTCCGTACGATGCTTAGTCCGACCATTGAGTGGAAGCGTCCTTGTGCTATTTATGAGATTTACACTTACAAGGATGTTGTCTATAAAGTGGAGAATAACTTAGTTACCCAATGTACTTGTTACTGGGATTAGGTTTTGTCTAGTTTATTCTTTTAGAGCTACTTTTCCGCTGGATGTAAAGTGGGATTTTTGCTTCACTTTACTTATCTGTTTGATACTACGATTATATCTATTATTCGATTCAGTTATGATTCATTCTTTCTTTATTGGATCTATGATTTATCTTCTGCACCCATGTTATGATTGTTCATGATTATGTTATTGTTTATGTGGGAGGTTGATCACTCGATACCTGATCTTCGGGCTGTGGATCACACTCTCGGGTATGCCAGATAGGGTACCGGCTGGGAGGGCGTGACAGGATATGCCAGGAATTGATCGGCAGGTTGCAGAACATAAACTTTGGATAGATCCGAAGGTGAAACCGATAATTCAAAAGAGGAGAAATTTCTCCATAGAAAAGCATGAAGCCTTTCAGAGTGAGGTTGAAAAATTGAAGAACTTTGGTTTTATTGAACCTATAGAGTGCCCGGTCTGGTTGGCGAACGTGGTGATGGTCAAGAAGGCAAATGGAAAGTGGAGAATGTGTACATATTACACAGATCTCAACAAGGCTTGCCCAAAAGATTGTTATCCGTTGCCCAGGATAGATCTGTTGATAGATGCCACGGCAGGATATGAAACATTGAGTTTCATGGATGCGTACTCAGGATACAGCCATATCCTCATTAACTAGGAGGATGAAAAGTTTACTGCTTTCATGACCGATCGTGAAAGCTTCTACTACAAAGTCATGCCGTTCGGCCTGAAAAATGCAGGGGCTACTTATCAGAGGGTTGTCAACAAAATTTTTAAAGATTTGATCGGGAAGAACGTGGAAGCATATGTTGACAATATGCTGGTGAAGAGCACTGCGAGGACAAAACATATTGAGGATTTAGCGGAGGTATTTTCAGTACTGCGAAAATACCAAATGAAGCTGAATCAAGAAAAGTGCGCCTTCGGAGTCTCATTAGGCAAGTTCCTGGGCTTTATGGTATAGCAAAGAGGTATTGAGGCTAATCCGGCCAAAATACAAGCTTTGATAGACATGGAAGCGCCCAAGACTGTTCGAGATGTGCAATGCTTAACGGGAAGAGTTGTAACATCCAGCCCAAACCTAGCCCGGACACCCTATTTATTTTGGGATATAAAAAGACTTGTTCAATGTTAGACCTTAAAATTTAGACTTTAATTTCAATATTATTATCTTTGAAAACCTTAGGAAGCCATGTCAGACCTTTCCCTTAGGGTAGATTTGTAATGTTTGGCCTCATCCTACCTTGGCCCGGCCCGGGACCTGTTATGTTTGTAGGTCCGAAAACCTAAAGTGGGGGAAATGAGACTTGTGGACCCTTTTGGTTGATGTTTTGGTGTCGGAACCCAAGCCCTTGGATATTGATGATGATGCCCCTCACTTGAGGGCATTGTCAGTGTTAGTTTTGAATCTGCGCACCGAAGAGGGGTGAATTAGTTGAAATACCAAATGAACTCCGGTGCTCAATCAGAATATATTTCCTAAAACTAGACTTCTTGATGGACTTGTAGGAGAAAACCCCACTCCATTTGACCCCATATAGCCCTCCAAATCCCTGTCCGAAGTTGCTGAACTGTGTCTGGCAAATCCTGCTTACGCATCAAAGAAGGTGAGCTTAGTTGGTGGACTTAATGACCTCCCATGCTTGATCCAAAGGTATTTATGGAAACTATACTTCTTGATTGACTTGTAGGAGAAAACCTCACTCAATTTGACCTTGTATAGCCCTCCGAATCCCTGTTCGAAGTTGCTGAACTATTTCTGGATTTTCTGCTGAAACTCATTATTGTTTTGGTCGATGCTCTTTGGTCGATACCATCAACCAAGGACCATCGACCAAAGTTGCCCAGAATCGAGAAAAAGATTCTTTTTGGATATTCCTTCATCTATTTAAGTGAAACCTCGAACCTAGAACGATAGTTCACTCATTTCAACACCTGAGAACGTGGGAAGGCTCCTCTTAGGCTCCTCCTTAGCTTGGGTGATGACCTTCTACAAGAATCCTTGTCTCTCTTCTCCAACTACCATCTTCTAAGGTATGATTCTAACTCTTGCTCTCTATTCTACTCACTTCCCTTCTTCTTTTACTGATGAGACCATGGCCAAGGTGCTGCAACCTTGCAAACACCTTGCCATGAACGTCTCTTCCCATTTATACTTGCTTTTCCTTCATTCTTGCTATGCTTCACTTGCATCTTGATCCTTACATATACATTACCATGATTCTTTGCTTAACAACTTGATTTCTTATACTAAACTGAGATGTGGAGTATGATTAGTCTAATCTCTGACTTGCAAATGATTGTAATCATGTTCCTAACCTATTCCCCAACTAATTCTCTAGCTTCCCTTTCAATTACATCAATTTCTCATGAATGCTAGGATTCTTGTCTTTAGAACATAGGACCTCAATTTGGGGGTTTTCATTTGGACCATTGGATTGTGATAATACTTGCTAGGTAGTGTTCTTACATTGTTATTAATCATCCTTCCAAGTTTCAGATCGATCCGAACCCCGGAAGACCCATTTCGGACCAAAATCCCCAAAATCCACTATTCTGTCCCGAAGACAATTTTGGTCGATCCTTTTGGTCGATACCATCAACCAAGACCATCGACCAAACTTGTTGCTGACAGCAACCTTGCTCTGTTTTGATCCGTTTGACATCCGATCTTCCCGACTTCTTCTCTAACTTATTATTGATGTTTGTTTAGGGTCTTAACAATTCTTTTGGACTAATTCTTGGTATTCTCAATTCATCATCAACTCAACCTAAGGTAAGGATGGTTATCTCCATAAACATATAGATCATCAACTTATGATTTATGTTCTTATTTATGAATAGAATCTCTTGATTTCTTTTAATCTTTATAAGACTGTGATATATGTGTTAGAACAGTAGTATTGAAATCTTTATACTCTTGTCATGTTACATTACTATTCTTGTTTACTTATGTCTATGATGATTCATTTCAATATCATGATTTAACTTGTATTATGAAGATGTATTGGATGCATGAGAAGTGATGAACTTGAATATGTGATTGCCTACGTATAACTTGGGATTGGGGAGTGTCCTATTGACGCTTTTGTCCTTGGGCACCGGAGGGAATAGTATGGGATGTTCTCCGAAGGTGCCTATCGACTCTTTCCCGGGTTATTGGATGACATACATAGGACTGTCTAGTGGTTTGGCTAGGATGTCCCTGTCGTATCAGACCCGAATCGGAAGGGCATTGAGACCCAACGACCCGTGGTAGCAGTGGGGATTTTTGGGCACTCAAGACCGGTAACCAACCCGTGAGAGGAAATGAGAGCTTCCCGTTTACTATTTGTGGATGACCTATAGGGTTGATGAGTCCGTATTTGAGAGAGTCGGATACACTGACTATAGTGTGAAGGATACCGGAAAGGATCCCGAGAGGGGAGGAATGGACGTATCTGGATCTGAGTTGATATGACTAAGTAGAAGACTTACATTGAGCTAGGCTTTACCTTGACATGCGCCAATACTTAGACCAAACGGTGATGTGAGAGAGAGGTGACTTAACCCCTAACCATGGATTGTCCAAGATGGATGAAGGACCCACTACCAACCGGCGTTGTGTGATGAGACCTACCTAAAGAAGTATGGTGCTATGACTTAAAGCATGTCTGCCTATAGAGACCAGCATACATAGAGTTAGACTCATACATACATTGTTGCCTCATATCATATCATCTTATGCTTTGTTTGTGATACTATGTTATTTATGCTATTATGGAATAACTTGCCTTGCTGAGTTTCTTTGAAACTCATTCCTTTTTGTACAATATCTTTTGTTAGACTATTCTACAGGATTTGATGGCTATGAAGCGCAATATGAGGAAGCGCAAGATGAAGAAGCGTACCATATGCAAAGTGCTGGCGAATACGAAGATTACTGTGAGGATTCCTCGAGTGGTCTCTCTTGTTACCAGGATTAGCCCTATTGTGGAGTGGGAGCGTTTGAGCATCATCGATGAAGTCTATGTCTATGAGGACATCCTTTATAAAGTAGAAAAGACTCTAGTTTAGATTATATCTTTCTTTCTTGTCTTTAGAATCGGTTGTAATCCCATTTGATTTTCGAACTACATTCCGCTGTACTCGTGGAGTGAGATTCCGCTTCACTCTACTTTTGATTTATATATCTATTGGTATCTTTTCCGCACTCTGATGAATATCTCGTTACTTTACCTTGATTCATTTGAATAATATTTTTAACATTGATTTAGTCTTGTTCTTGATTATATTGTTGTGAATGTGGGAGGTTGATTTCTCTAACTACTGGATCTTGTGGACTGTGGATCACACACTCGGGTATGCCAGATAGGGTACCGGCTGGGTGGATGTGACAGAGTGGTATTAGAGCCCACAGTTCCAAGTGAAATCATAACCACAGAAACAATGATAGAACATTCCTGAGTCATAAATCCAAAAGTGACTCAAGTATTCTTAGAAGTGAATAATAGAACACTTGAATTAGAAACTTAAAAGTGAAGAATAATATACTCTGAATAATACACAATAATTCTGATTTAACAAACATCACTTAATACAACAAAGGAAATGCATAATGTACAATAAGATGGTGAAACAAAAGTGAACTTCATTAATTTTAGGAAAGTTCTACAACAAGTTACATTTGAGAAACATAAAAGGAAATCCTAGTACAATCTATCTAAGATTACTGTCTCTGCTCTCTCAGTGCTCTAACATCCTCTACAACCTGAGTCAATTGTGACTCCATCCTCTCCTGTCTCGCCTCTATCCTCCCTAACATGGAACTCATAGAGCGCATCTGTGCACACAGCTCCGCAGTCTCTGGAACTGCTAGCGAAGGGCCTCCGGTCTCAAAGTGTGATGATGTGGGAATATTCTGATGACCCTTATCTGCCTCACGCATCTCAATGTCATCTCCTGCCTGGTCATCTATATCTGGACCTGCATCCTGATCACCATCATCTGACTCATCATCATCCTCATCAGTCTCAAGACCATCATCATCATCTGACCTCTCGGTCTGAGTAATCTGCATCTGTCGAATAGTCCTGGTTCCGATGGCATAGCCAAGCAGTCGTCTCTGCATCGGTGTATCCTCCAGCCTCACACCGAAATGCTGGAAGACAAGTGTGAGTAGGACCGAAGCAAAGGTTCCTTACGCCCGGTGACGTCACGACCTCTAGCATGACGTTCTGGATGATGAAGGAAAGATCAATCTCGAAACCCTGATATATGCGGTAAATCAGTAGAGCATCCATCACTGATACTCTCTCGTGATGCCCTGCCTTTGGGATGATGTTGTGGCCTACAATGCGACTGATGATTCTAGCCGAATCAGTCATCTGTGCACTGGTCCATGGCATATAGCATCTTTCATCTCTCCAGAGTGTGGTGCAAATCTCATGAAGCTCATGTGGTAGTAAGAAAGCATCTATCTCTGCCCCTGCCGGTATCCATACACACTCATGAGGATAGTGTGGTACTCTGATGATCTCGGCCAATGTGCTAGTAGAAAATCGAATCTGTGTCTCTCGAACTCGACTCTCTAAGATCAACTCGAATGGACCTCGTCTCCAACCCTCCTCGACTGATGTAAGGTTGCTATAGAACAACTTCACTAAATCCGGATAAACTGGAAGATCCTCAGTGAAAAGATGCGTCCACTCCATCGTATCGAATCTCTGACGGATCCAAAATATGGTAAGCTGTCGTAGCCTGAGTAATCTGCCATACTCAATGCGGCACTGCTCGAAGAAGGCCTCATATAAGTACTCTGCTCGGGGCGTACTGAATAAGTCTCTGCGGTTAACTTCGTCTCTCGGCTCCAAAAGTGGAACCTGACCTCTAGCTCTGCCTCTCCTCCCACCCTGTCGTTCGCGAGGAGGTATGATGTCAATATAGCTGTAAAGAAGACAAGAAGAGAATTGACATTAGTAGAATTTCAAAATTTCAGCATGAAGGGTATTTTCGTAATTTTTCGGAAATTTTCTATATTGGCGAAATTTCAGTTTGAGCATACTAGCATGTGCATGATACTTAGAATAGTAGGTTAGCATGTTTTATTGGAGAAAAACTTATCAATTTGATGATCTAAAGGACAAAATTCAGCAAGCATAGAAAGGGGGAAAATTCTCAAATTAGGTCAAAATGCGATTTTTGAAGTTTGGAATTGGCTTAATTGAGTTAGATACGCATGTTCTTCATATTATTGCAAGAATGTAGGAATTGATTTGAAGGCAAAACTCTGTGGTTTGAAAATGAGGGAAGATTTTCAAAAGAAGGTTTTCGGTTGAGAAATCGTTAGCAAGAAACCATGAGATCGATTGCAAGCGTTGTAAAGACATGGCATTGTATTAAGATCACCTAGAACACATTCCTATACATTCCTAGACATGTTTCCTAGCAATCCTAACAAGTAAATCATGATATTTGGAAGAATGCATCTCAGTTTAGAAGTTGTAAAGCAAGGAAATGAGAGATTTTACCTTAGATGGTGTTGCAAGAATGTTGAAGACTTGTTCTTGAAGTTAGATGGCCTAGAATGACTCTTGAAAACTTTAGAGAACCTTGCCCTAGAACTCTCCCACGAAGCTTGGTGTTTTGAAGTGAGAATGAAATGAAAAATGTGATTTTTAAGGTGTTTTTCGCGCACTGTTTGTGTGGGTCGACTGCTTGGGTCGGATTGAAGACTCGACCCAAGGTGAAAATTTTTGGAAATTTGGGATTTTGATATATAATTCTTGGGTGACTTTTTAATGATTAAAGTAATGTTTTTAGTCTTATTTGGATATGCTAAGACTAAGGTTAAGTGGTTATTGATGGTATGTTGGAAATTTTCGATGTTTTTGACTTACTTTGATTTTGCAGAATGGTTGTACTAAGGAATCGCAATATTGGTTCTAATAGTACTGGAAATGAGGATGAAGTACTTCATGGAGATACTCCTAATGGTAGTACTGGTCAGCACACTAATGTGGATGGTGACAATACGATCGGTATACCTAATGCTCCGGAAGTGAACAGTTTTTGTGATATTGCCAACATCATGGGCAACATCATGCAGCAGCAGTTGAATCAGTTCAACCAGATGATGACGGGTTTCATGACTCTTCATACTGAGACTTGTACTGGTGTGAATGGGACTCCTCATACCACAGTTCCTAATGCGGAAAGGTTAGCTGGAACTCCTCATACTCGTCTGATGGAAAGTTTTCTGAAGATGCAAGTGCCTTCTTTCACTGGTGTTACTAAGGACACCTTGTTTCCTAACAAGTGGCTGAGGGAATTAGAGAAGGCATTCCGTCACTTGCAGTGTTCTGAAGCACAGAAGATCTTGTTTGCCGAACAGAAGCTTCAGCAAGAAGCAGATGCTTGGTGGACCTCCACTCGTCCTATTTTGGAAACCTTGCATGTTGGTGGAATAACCTGGGAAATTTTCAAGGATGCATTTTGTAAGAACTATTTCCCCTGGCGATGGCCCGATGCAAAGGAAGCTGAGTTCATGGCCCTTACTCAAGGACTTTTGTCTGTTTTGGAATATCAACAGAAGTTTGAGGAATTATTTTACTTTGCCCCTGAATCTGTAAGACCTGATCGTGCCAAGGCAAAGAAGTTTTTCAAGGGATTGCGTCCTGCAATCAAGGCTTATTTGACTGTGATTCCGATTGAGAGCTACGCTCAGGTAGTTCAAGTTTCGAAGAAGATTGAAGAAACTGAAAAAGAAAGTGCACGTGTGCAAAGGACGTGGCAGCCAAGGAATAATGGTTTGGTTGACTGTTCGGAAAGAAGATTCGTTAGGCCTACTCCGTATCCTACTCCTAGTTTTCAGCCTAGAAGTGTGAGCCAAAATGCTAGTTTTTCACTAGCTGGACAGCAGCGTCAATTCAGTGGGAACAGACCAATTGTGAATGTTCCAAGTGCTAAGTTAGTGAATGTGAATCCTCGACCTATGGGTCTGAAGTCTCCAGTAGTAGTACCTTCAGTTGGACCGCCGGTTTGTTTCTTTTGTAAGCAGCCCGGTCATTTTTCTCGTACTTGTCCCAAGAAGCCTAATCAGCCCTATGTTCCTGTAACAAAGAGTGTATCTGCCCCTGTGCCTGGAAAAGTGTTTAGTATATCTAGTACTGAACAAGATGCAAGTCATGAAGTTGTGACAGGTACTTTGTTAATCGCTTCTATTCTTGCATTTGTATTGTTTGATACGGGTGCATCTCATTCGTTCATTTCGTCTGCATTCATTAGGAAGACTGACTTGATACCTAAGAATTTGTCTAGTTGTTTAATGATTAGTACTCCTACTAGATCAGTTGTGAAACTAGATAAAGTGATAGAAGATTGTCCCGTTATGATTTGTGAGAAGAAATTGAAAGCCGATTTAGTGATTCTTGACATGAAAGATTTTGATGTGATTCTTGGAATTGATTGGTTGACAGCCCATAAGGCTGTAATTGTTTGTTCTTCGAGGAAAATTCAATTTCAGATTAGTAGAAATGCAGCCTTTGAATTTCAAGGTGATAAAGGAAGAATTAGTAAGAAGACTTTGTCTGCTTTGATGCAAGTCTGTGCATTAGTGGAAAGTGCTGCAGCTGAAAGTGAAGTCAAGGAAGTGAAAAAGAAGCTTGAAGAAGTTGAAGTTGTTTGTGATTTCAAGGATGTCTTTCCGGATGATTTGTCAGGATTACCTCCGGATAGAGAGTTGGAATTTTCGATTGAATTAATTCCAGGAGCCGCTCCGGTATCTAAAGCTCCATATAGAATGGCGCCTACCAAGTTGAAAGAACTACAAGACCAGCTGAATGAACTCTCAGATAAAGGTTATATACAGCCTAGTGTATCGCCTTGGGGAGCCCCGATTTTGTTTGTTAAGAAGAAGGATGGTAGTATGTGTATGTGCATTGATTACCGTGAGTTGAACAAATTGACCATTAAGAATAGGTATCCGCTGGATTGATGATCTTTTTGACCAGTTAAGAGGTGCAACAGTGTTCTCGAAGATTGATTTGAGATCTGGATATCATCAGTTGAAGGTAAAAGCTAGTGACATTTGTAAGACAACTTTTAGGACAAGATATGGTCATTTTGAGTTTAGAGTTATGCCTTTCGGTTTGACTAATGCTCCTGCAGTGTTTATGGACTTGATGAATCGAGTATTTCATGATGTGTTAGATAAGTTCGTTATTGTCTTTATCGATGACATTTTGATTTACTCAAAGAGCGAAGAAGAGCATTGGAAGCATCTTGGTATTACTTTGCAAAGACTAAGAGATAAGAAGTTGTATGCCAAGTTTAGTAAGTGTGATTTCTGGCTTCCAAGAGTGGTATTTCTTGGTCATGTTGTTTCAGCCGAAGGTTTTCGTGTCGATCCCGACAAGGTTAAGACAGTTGCGGAGTGGGAAAGACCGAAGACGGTGTCTGAAATAAGAAGTTTCTTAGGTTTGGCTGGTTATTATAGGAGATTTATTGAGAACTTTTCTAAGTTGGCTGCTCCTATGACTAAGCTAACTAGGAAAGAAGAGAAGTTTGTTTGGTCTGATGCATGTGAGAAGAATTTTCAAGAACTGAAGGATAGATTGACAAGTGCCCCGGTTTTGACTATACCCGATAATTTCGGTGGTCTGACAGTCTATACTGATGCGTCTAAGATTGGTTTGGGATCGAATTGTTGCCTTGCAAGATTCGGATCCGGGGCACTTGTCAATCTATCCTTCAATTCTTGAAAATTCTTCTCACATGCGTCAGACCAAACAAACTTCTCTTCTTTCCTAGTTAGCTTAGTCATAGGAGCAACCAACTTAGAAAAGTTCTCAATAAATCTCCTATAATAACCAGCCAAACCTAAGAAACTTCTTATTTTCGCACACCGTCTTCGGTCTTTCCCACTCCGCAATCTGTCTTAACCTTGTCGGGATCGACACGAAAACCTTCGGCTGAAACAACATGACCAAGAAATACCACTCTTGGAAGCCAAAAATCACACTTACTAAACTTGGCATACAACTTCTTATCTCTTAGTCTTTGCAAAGTAATACCAAGATGCTTCCGATGCTCTTCTTCGCTCTTTGAGTAAATCAAAATGTCATCGATAAAGACAATAACGAACTTATCTAACACATCATGAAATACTCGATTCATCAAGTCCATAAACACTGCAGGAGCATTAGTCAAACCGAAAGGCATAACTCTAAACTCAAAATGACCATATCTTGTCCTAAAAGCTGTCTTACAAATGTCACTAGCTTTTACCTTCAACTGATGATATCCGGATCTCAAATCAATATTCGAGAACACTGCTGCACCTCTTAACTGGTCAAAAAGATCATCAATCTGGGGCAGCGGATACCTATTCTTAATGGTCAATTTGTTCAACTCACGGTAATCAATGCACATACACATACTACCATCCTTCTTCTTAACAAACAAAACCGGGGCTCCCCAAGGCGATACACTAGGCTGTATATAACCTTTATCTGAGAGTTCATTCAGCTGGTCTTGTAGTTCTTTCAACTTGGTAGGCGCCATTCTATATGGAGCTTTAGATACCGGAGCGGCTCCTGGAATTAAATCAATCGAAAATTCCAACTCTCTATCCGGAGGTAATCCTGACAAATCATCCGGAAAGACATCCTTGAAATCACAAACAACTTCAACTTCTTCAAGCTTCTTTTTCACTTCCTTGACTTCACTTTCAGCTGCAGCACTTTCCACTAATGCACGGACTTGCATCAAAGGCGAGACAAAGTCTTCTTACTAATTCTTCCTTTATCACCTTGAAATTCAAAGGCTGCATTTCTACTAAGATTCGGATCCGGAATTGAAAGAGAAGATAAAGAAGATTTCTTTAAATTCTGATTTGGACCTTGATTTTAGTATATCTATGGATGGTGCGTTATTGTTTAGAGGAAGACTTTGTGTGCCTGCAGTTGAAGAAGTTAAAAAGGAAATTTTGAAGGAAGCACACCAGTCAATCTTTACCGTACATCCTGGAGGTACAAAAATGTATAAGGATTTGAAAGAACATTTTTGGTGGATTGGATTGAAGTCTGATGTGGAAGATTTTGTAGGTAAGTGCGAGACTTGTCAACGTGTTAAAGCTGTTCGACAACCTCCGTCTGGATTATTGCAGCCCTTACCCTTGCCTGGTTGGAAATGGGAGAACATTACTATGGACTTCGTGACTAGATTGCCCCGAACAAGTAAAGGTAATGACGCTGTGTGGGTAATTGTTGATAGATTGACCAAATCAGCCCATTTTATTCCTATGAAGATCACTCACACTATGGATAAGTTAGCTAGGCTTTATGTGGACAATGTTGTTCGTCTGCATGGAGTGCCTGTGAGTATTGTGTCTGATCGTGACCCTAGATTTACTTCAAGATTTTGGAATAGTTTGCAGAAAGCTTTGGGAACCCAGTTGAATTTGAGTACTGCTCACCACCCTCGGTCGATGGACGATCGAGCGGACAATTCAGATTTTGGAAGATATGCTTAGATCGTGTGTTGTTGATATGAGTGGTAATTGGGATGAACATTTAGCTTTGGTTGAGTTTGCCTATAACAATAGTTATCAGTCTACAATAGGCATGGCTCCTTTTAAAGCTTTATATGGAAACACTTGTAGAACACCTCTGTATTGGACTGAAACTGGAGAAAGGAAAGTGTTAGGACCTGAAATGATTGAAGCTACCAGTGCGATGGTAGATATGATAAGAGAAAGGATTAAGACTGCTCAGTCAAGACAAAAATCTTATGCTGATAGAAGAAGGTCAGATTTGGAATTTCAAGTTGGTGAGAACGTTTTTCTAAAGGTATCGCCTATGAAGGGTGTAATGAGGTTTAATGTTAAAGGAAAGCTTAGTCCTCGTTATATTGGACCTTATGAGATTCTTGAAAGAATTGGATCAGTTGCTTATCGTTTGGCTTTACCTCCGTCACTCGCTGAGACTCATAATGTATTTCATGTTTCAATGCTTTAGAAGTATGTTGAGAACCCAAATCACATACTACAACAAGAACCTGAAGGACTTTGTGTTGATTTATCTTATAAGGAAGAACCGGTTAAAATCTTGGATAGAAAGGACAAGCAGTTAAGGAATCGAACCAACCCTTTTGGTGAAGTTTCAGTGGAAGAACCATACCCCTGAAGAAGCGTCTTGGGAAAAGGAAGAAGATATGAAGGAGAAGTTTCCTCATCTTTTTGGAAGTTCAGGTATACTTTCAATTTCGAGGATGAAATTTCTTTTAAGGAGGGGGAAATGTGAAACCCGGCCCTAACCTTAACCCGGATACTCTTTGATTGTAGGTCCGAAGACCCGAAGTAGAAGTGAAAGTCAACTATGGGCCATATTGGTAGATGATATAGTGTTCGACTCCGAACCTATGGAGATTGAAGATAATGCCCCATACTTGAAGTCAGTGTTGGATATAGAGAAGAGACTGCACCTTGATGAAGAGAAGATTAGTTGATGACCTTAGAGCTTGGTGGGATATGATTTAAAGCCATTTTTCCATGCTAGGTATGTTATAGAATATGTGTTTAAAGTTTCGTTTGATTCCGAGTAGTGGAAGACCCTCAAATCCCTATTTTTGGCTTTGCTGTCAGCCTGGGTCGAGTGCTTGGGTCGAGTGCTCAATGCTACCCAGCCAATCGACCCAGAGTTGCTGAACTCGAACAGAATCTTCTGTTTTGAGAATCTTGCTATATATACCCCATGACTTCGTGATTTTAGTATCCCTAGCCTCCATAACACCTAGAGAACGAAGGGAAACCATCTCCAAGCCTCCAAGAGTGAAGAAGAAGACCTAATCTTGCAATCTTGCAAACTCTCTCTCTTGTTCTTCAATTAAAGGTTAGTAATCTATCTTTTATGTTAATGATTTATTCTTTCTATGATCACTCTCATCTCTGAACTGGGATTATGATGAAGATGCTGCAACCTTGTAGTCATATCTTTACAATCTCTTTTCATTCTCTTGTACTATGATCATCTCATTCATTCTTAACATGATTCTTATGATTTCTTCTTAAACTATGATAATATTTCCTATTTTGATTCATTCTAGCATTATAGATGCTTCTCTATGATTATTCATACCTCTGATGTCACATCCACCCAGCCGGTACCCTATCTGGCATACCCGGGATGTGATCCACAGCCCCGCAGATCCATAGTTCAGGGACCACATAATCCACATCAACGATAATACAATCATGAACAGATAATATTCATAAACTAACAATGAGTGATCACGGAACTCAAAAATAAGGTGTTAGACATAATTAGAGTGCGGAAGTAAATATCAAATCAGATAACTTAAGAAGGCAGTGGGCGGAATCCACTCCTTCACCAAACGGAAGTGAGGTCAAAATTAAGTTAAGTACAAGTCTCAAGTTATGAAGATAAATTAAAGTTATTACAATTCTTCTAAGTTTAACTGTCACAAAAGAAGTAGTAACTACTCATAAGTCTCCTCCACAATGGATATGTCCTCCTCAAAGGTGAGGACCATGGAGATCCAACATGACTGCTCCCATACAACTCCAGGGCTAACCCTGGTACGCCGGGTGATCTTCTTCGGTATGGTCACCGAAGTCTTCAGTGTAGCCAGCCTCTGGATAGTAGTATAAGGTATCCGGGTCCGTCTCAGGGAGGGCACCATCGGAGAAATCACCTGTAGAGTAGCCTAACAAAATATTGCAACAGAAAAGGAATGAGTTCAAAAGAACTCAGCAAGGAAGTTATCCCTCCACATATAAACCACAAGATAATCATAAAATGATGCGAGATGATATGAGGCATATAATGCAATATGACATTATTCTAAGTATGCTGGTCATCTATGGTAGACATGCTTTAAGTCATAGCACCATACTTCTTTGGGTAGTCTCAGTCACTCATCACCGGGGTGACTTGGGTCCTGCATCCCTCTCGGACAAATCCATGGTTGGGGTGTCGGTCACCGCTCTCTCACATCACCGTTTGGTCTAAGTATTGGCGCATGTCAGGGTATAGCCTAGCCCAATGCAAGTCATCTACGTAATCATATCATGCCAGTTCCGGATACTTCCATTCCTCCCCTCTCGGGATCCTTTCCGGTATCCTTCACACTAGAGTCACGGATATTACTCACCGGACTCATCAACCCTATTGGTCATCCACAAATGGTAAACGGGAAGCTCTCACGTCCCTCTCACGGATCATTTCACCGGTCTTGAGTGCCCGTGAGCCCAAGTCTAGCCATTTGTAACCCTACCAATAAATGGCCCCTTTCGGGTAACCGTAATGCAATTTATGTCCTCTCACGGAGTGGATACCGGTCTTGAGCGCCCACAAATCCACACTACTACCACGGGTTGTTCGGTCTCAATGCCCTTCCGAATCGGGTCTGATATGATAGGGACATCCTAGCCATACATCTAGACAAATCCTATGCATGTCATTCAATAACCCGGGAAAGCGTCAATGGACACCTTCGGAGAATATCCCATACTATTCCCTCCGATGTCCAAGGACAGAAGCACCACCGTAGGGTACCCCTCAATCCCAAGTTATACTTAAGCAATCACATGCCCAAGTTCATCATATCAGTTCACAAGATACAACGTCATAATAAACATTCGATTCATGACATTGACATAAGTCATCATATATTGAAATTGATAAACATGATACAACATTGAAGTAATATAATGTAAACACAAAGCTACTGTTAAAATACATATGTAGCAAGTCTAACATGATAAGGATATGAATTAGAAACTATATTTACTAGGATAGGAATACCAAGTCAAGATTTCCATATCCTAGGTAATTACATCGATAACTATCCTTACCTTGAATCGGAGAAGAGAATGGTCCAAGATCACAAGCGATGGCCCAAATAGTCTTAAAGTCCTAAACAAGCATATATGAAAGGTTAGAGAAGAAATCAGAACAATCGGAGATCAAACGAATCAGAACTGGGCAAAAGTTGCTGACAGTAACTCTATTGGTCGATACATTTGGTCGATAGTATCGACCAATAGTATCGACCAATTCAATTCCCGGACAACAAGTCGGCTTTCCGGATTCTTGCCCGATTTGGTCTTCCTGGTCTCGGATTGACATGAAACTTGGAGGATAGTCTAGGCACAATATGGGGACACTAATTATCAAGAAACTTTCATAATCCAATGGTCCATTTGGAAATCCCCAAATTGACATATTAAGGTTAAGAGTTGTAGATCATAGCATTGGCTATAACTCAATGCAAATTAGGGGAAAACATGGGGGATTAGGTAGGGAATCGTTTAGAAGCAACATGGAGCACATATGCAAGGTATAGATTTAGTAAAACACGAGCTCCATCTCAGTTTTGGTAAATAAAGCAAGTTGGTAAGCAATAAATCATGGAAATGTGTAGTCAATGATCATGAGGTGAATCAATCATAGCCACATCGGTGAAAACATCATTGTGTGGGGTTTAGAAGGTTCATGGCAAGGTGTATGCAAGGTTGCAGCACCTTGACCATGGTCCCAACAGTAAAATAGAGAAAAGATGAGTGAGAAAGTGATTAGGAGAGAGAGTCATACCTTTAAAGTGGAACAAGAAGGTGGGAATAAGTGGTTGGCAATGATTGATGAAGAAGATGCTTCACCACTACCAAGGAGGAGTTCTTGGGAGGCTCTCTCACGTTCCCAGATGTTAAAGACGCGAGGATAGGGCTCCAGTCTCGAGGAATAAATAAATAGAAAAGAATATTCTAAGAATCTTTAAATCTGGGCTCAGCAGACTTGTTGGTCGATACATTTGGTCGATGGTATCGACCAATAGTATCGACCAATTCACACTCTGCAGAATTTTACAGAATAGTACAGCAACTTTAGGTGCGGACTTGGAGGGCTATACAAGGTCAAATTGCATGGGGTTTTCTCCTACAGTTCACTCAAGAGGTCTAGTTTCAGGGAGTACCTTCGGATTATGCACCGGAGTCCGTTTGCTATTTCAACTGTCTCGCTCTTCATCAGTGCGCAGATTCTAACTTAACACTGGTAATGTGCTCAAGGAAGGAGCAGCATCATCAATGTCCATAAAATGGAATCCCGACATTACGTCATCAACCAGTAGGGCCCATAAGTCCCTCCTACCACCACTTCGGGTCTTTGGACCTACAAACATAACAATGACCGGGTCGGGTCAGGGTTAGGTAAAAGCTGGATTTTACATCTGATCTACTGTGTTCTTGTACTAGAATGAGATCTAATCATCTATAGTTCATCTATTTCATTCATAGCATTTATCCAATGAAAACTATGATTTTTACCAAAATAGAAACTGTGGTTCTAAATTAGGAAGTAATGTTTTAATGGTGGTTTGATGTCTAAATTACGCTTTCTAGGCTTAGACTACTGTGTTAGACAATCCCTCCAAGTTTCGTCGCATTCTGGTTTGTGTAGCATAGGTTTCGGATCAAGATTCCCTTTTTACTTTCGGATTTACTCTTGGGCAGACTGCCTGGGTCGACTGGCCAATGCTACCCAGCCAATCAACCCGCAACTGCAGAATCTGTTTTCTTCGTCCGATTTGATTCGAATCATGCTTATTCTTTTAGGACTACATCCTAATGATTGTGTGATGCTATTTTAGGGATTATTTGCTAACTTTGGATTCATCCTCTTGTTCGTCCGGAATATTCTCGGATCTATTTAAGGTAAGGAAAGTTGTTACCATATTAACATAGATTTGCATAGATTTAGTTTCTAATTTGGGAACTACTTAGATTTGCTACTGTTATGTTAGTTTCTATTATGATATGAATGCTGCAAGTACATTAGGATCTTATTTCTTTATTTACTTTATGTACTTGATTATGTATGAATACTTACTCATGTATGTTTCCTTATTTATTTAATCTTGTTTTATTATACTCTTTCATATGATGTGATATTTGTCGTGGATGATATGACTGAATTATGATTGTGATTGCTTAGGTATGATTTGGGATTGGGGAATGTCCTTTTGACATTTCTATCCTTGGACCTCATTGGGAGTAGTATGGGATATTTCCAATGTTGCCCTTTGACGCTTTCCCGGATTATTGGTTTTCATACTTAGAACTTGTCTAGCAGTGTTTGGCTAGGTTATACCCCTGTTATATCAGACCCGAATCGGAAGGGTATTAAGACTGAACGACCCGTGGTAGCAATGGGGGATTCATGGGTGCTCAAGACCGGTGAGTTATATCCGTGAGGGGACATGAATCACATTGTGGGGACCATTTGTGGGTAGAGTTGCATATGGATAGACTTGGGCTCATGGGCGTTCAAGACCGGTAACCAACCCGTGAGAGGACATGAGAGCTTCCCGTTTACTTCATGTGGATGACCTATAGGGTTGATGAGTCTGTAGTCTGGGACTATGCTGACTCTAGTGTGAAGGATACCGGAAAGGATCGCTGGGGGCGAGGAATGGACGTATCTGGATCTGAGTTGATATGACCAAGTAGAAGACTTGCATTGGGCTAGGCTTTACCTTGACATGCGCCAATACTTAGACCAAACGGTGATGTGAGAGAGAGGTGACTTAACCCCTAACCATGGATTGTCCAAGATGGATGAAGGACCCACTACCAACCGGCGTTGTGTGATGAGACCTACCCAAAGAAGTATGGTGCTATGACTTAAAGCATGTCTGCCTATAGAGACCAGCATACATAGAGTTAGACTCATACATACATTGTTGCCTCATATCATATCATCTTATGCTTTGTTTGTGATACTATGTTATTTATGCTATTATGGAATAACTTGCTTTGCTGAGTTTCTTTGAAACTCATTCCTTTTTGTACAATATCTTTTGTTAGACTATTCTACAGGATTTGATGGCTATGAAGCGCAATATGAGGAAGCGCAAGATGCAGAAGTGTACCATACGCAAAGTGCTGGCGACTACGAAGATTACTGTGAGGATTCCTCGAGTGGTCTCTCTTGTTACCAGGATTAGCCCTACTGTGGAGTGGGAGCGTTTGAGCATCATCAATGAAATCTATGTCTATGAGGACATCCTTTATAAAGTAGAAAAGACTCTAGTTTAGATTATATCTTTCTTTCTTGTCTTTAGAATCGGTTGTAATCCCATTTGATTTTCGAACTACATTCCGCTGTACTCGTGGAGTGAGATTCCGCCTCACTCTACTTTTGATTTATATATCTATTGGTATCTTTTCCGCACTCTGATGAATATCTCGTTACTTTACCTTGATTCATTTGAATAATATTGTTAACATTGTTTTAGTCTTGTTCTTGATTATATTGTTGTGAATGTGGGAGGTTGATTTCTCTAACTACTGGATCTTGTGGACTGTGGATCACACACTCGGGTATGCCAGATAGGGTACCGGCTAGGTGGATGTGACAATCAGTACAAGAAATCAACCAAAAATATAGCAGGAAAGGGAAAACCCTAGATTTCTGAAGAACAGACAAAGCAGGGAATTTCTAGCAAGGAACTTTCGGAATGAGTAAACCCCAAGTATAACTACTGTGGAGATTACTCAGGGAGAAGAAGTTCATGATAAAACTGAATGACATAGGAGAAAACTCACTTGTTCAGGTTCTGATTGAGATATCGTCAGAGGATAAGAGTACAGAGGCAGTAATGGCAAAACACTACTTTGCAAATTTAACAGACAAGAATGACTTGCAGATAGCGAGGACAAAGATGAAGCACCCTTGAGGAACTTAAATAGCCACAGGGAGTGACGCGACGGTTGAAAGCCCAAGTTAATCAAGGGTTAGGATGGAAGAGACATTTCGAATTCCGAAAATTGCAGGATCAATGGTCAGGAAATAACGGTGTTTCAAATTCGAAACATAAAGGCTGTCCTAAGTTTCCACGTGGAGCAATGTGCATCTGATATGAGGATACTGCCAAATACCAACCGTCGCACTAGTATTAAATAAGAGAGTATTCCCAACTTCTTGGGAAGAACAATTTTTACGCAAATATGAGGAAACGTTTAAGCTTCGTCATAAAGAGAGAACAGTCGGGAGATAAAATTATCAGGCGTCATGAAGGGTTCGGTAAGAACCAAATTAACGCTCCTGAGCGTATTCCTCTAATTTCCCGAGCGCCATCTTCAATTAAGGTACAAGTAGCTCTACATAATAACTTGTCTCTTTCCTAAAACGTCATTTTTACGAAAGGGAACAAAGAAAATTCTTTGAGCAAGTATTATTAGAGCTTTATGGCAATCATTGAAAGAGTTCGAGAAGGAAGGAGGCAAATGCCTATTTCATTATCAATAGGCCGTGGGGGGACAACCCTTACAAAAAAAAAGAAAAGAAAAAAAGAAGATAGCTTCCTATTGTTCTTTAACATTTTCGGCCGAAGGATCCTTGTCTGAGGCAGACTTTGGAGGTTCTTCAGGAAGAGGCAGCGAATCATCAAGAAACTTCTCGATATCTGGATCTGCTGGAATAGGGTCCTCTTCCTCCCAAACCGATTCTGGAAAAGGCAGCTCAAGCTTCTCAAAGATTTCCTTGTGGCAAACGCCCTGGTAAGGAGTTGTGTCAAAGGAAGGGTCAGCTTCAAGAATAGCTTTCCAGACATCATTCTGCCCCGCTCGGTAAGCTTGAAGGTTGAATGGAGTCATCAGATTGCTGAAGGGAAAGCTGTTCAGGTACTTCCAAATGCAGTCCCTCCAAAGATCTTGTGAAAGATGTTCAAGTTTGCTGGGAACTATGATTTTCTTTAGACTCTCGTTCTCCATGGCTTGAAGCTTGAGTCTGTTAGTACTTTCAGTAGCAAGATTTTTCTGTTTCTTAGCCTCACATTCGGCAAGCAGCAGCATGACTGATTGACAAGTCCAGATCCTTTTTCAAAGAATTATTCACCTGGTCATTCTCCTCTTTTGACTCTTCGGCCGCTTTCTTCAGCCGGTCCACCTCAGAATTGGCCTTTGCCAAATTCTCTTCACTAGTCTGCAGTAAGGAGCCGCTACGACCAACTCGGCTCAAGGAGCCCATGTGTTGGTAGAAGCTCAGCACGGCATTCTTAGGAAAATAGGCGAATTATCAAAAATCCAAGGAGAGATTACAAAACAAGTAGCAAAGGATCAGGAGAAGCAATACCTTGTGGAAAGATGAACTAGAGAGTCGTCTTGCAGGGTTTCAAAGGCCTGACGATCGGCAGGCATAAGGCCAAGAGAGCTCCACTCGGTAGCCTTCTCATGGTCCTGCGTGACTCGATCTATCACCACCAATGACCATTGAGGGATGAAGACCTCCTCAGAATCTTTATTCTTTTTGGATTTCTTCGGGGTAGAAGCATCGACCGAGTCATGCTTCCTTTTGGTTCAAGCGAGAGAAGGGACTTCGACCTCTTCCACCATCAGTCTTTTTCCTCTCCCTGAAGCCTCAACCACTGGCTTCAAATTTCTTATACCCTTATAAGAAGGGTCTCGGGGAGGCATAGAAGCCACCTGTTCTGCAGTCAATGCTCGAGGAGACCGTTGCTCTGCAGTCACAATGGGCTTGGCAGCCTTCACCCGAAGGTTATCTGGATTAATTCTTGGAGGCACTGCAAAGAAGGACGAAAGTCAGAAAGATGAATAAGTTCGTAGTACATTCAATAAAATGAAACGTGATGGTTAGAAAGCTCACATTGAGCCAGCCCCCAGTATTGAAGAATGGAGGTGTATTCCATCTCATAATCATGTATCTCTTGATACCATGGAATTGACTTGATTTTCCTGACAGCTGCTCTGTCTTCCTTAGATAGTCGAGGGACCCGGTTGCCCTTAGAGTATGAAGTGTACAGTTTCCAGGTGGTCGGGAAGTTAAGGTCTGATTGAGGTGCTCGGCAAAAGAAATACCGCTTCTGCCACCATCCCTTATGATTGGAAGGGCAGGTTCCCCTGGCAAGAATGCTGCCCGACCCAGTCAAGCTCAACTTTGTTGCGCTTGGAAAGAACAACCAAGCCAGGAGGATGGGAAAGAGAAAGAACATGAAAATGTACAGAAAGAGGAAGAGAAGGTGTGATGCCGAGTTCAAAACATAAACCCAGAAAGCCGACGATGAGATGCCAGCTATTTGGAAGGAGCATGCCAGGACAAATCTCCCAGTGATTTAGAATGGTAGAAAACAAAGTATTAAAGAAAGGAAAGCGAACTCCGCTTTCCAAAGTATCTATATACAAGGAAAATTCGCCAGGGAGGATCGAATTAACCCTCTCATCAGGAGTGGGGGCTCTAAGATGGTATGAAGAAGGAAAGTCGAAACGTTCAATGGACGAAGGAAGGTTCTCCTTATAAAAGAGGAGGGAAAAGAACCAGGTCCATTAGTGGACTTGGTAGGTTGTTTGGATTGCCCAGAGGATTCGGCAGTCGTGTTTGGAGTTTTGGATAGTCCAGACTCAGGAAGCGCAGAAGGAGCCTCAACACTTTCTTCTGCTCTTTTCTATTGGCTAACTTCTTCGAAGTCATGCCAAAGAGTAGTTAAGGTTTTCTTGTCACTATCCGATTGCTCAGGGGGGACAGAGGCAAAGGCCTCATCACTAGAGTCGCCCTTACCGGCGCTAAGTTCAGGAGGAATTTCAGAAGAAACCCTACCGCATTCCATTATTGTAAAGGTCTGGTTGTGGTTTTTAACAAGAAAAGAAACCTGGAGACAAAAGTAAAGGTGACAAAGGAGTCAGTAGACTTACTGAATCACCGAAGCAGAATGCTTGAGAGTGAGAAGATCGATAGAGCGCGAAGAAGACGACGAAGTTTCAAAATTTTAGACAAAGAGAATGAAACCTACGAGGACAACGAACCACTTAAAGCACTCGCATGAATGATTGAGGACGTGTACGATTGAGATGGATTCAGCATCAACGATCGAGATTTGGAGACGGTTCGAAAGTTTGAACTCACAAATCAAAAACAGGCGTTCAGAAACCGTTGTTTCGATTTCGTGAGCGACGATAGTTTCGGCTACAGTGGACGCGTGGCGTCACCCCCACAAAAAGTGAAAATATTCACGATGCTCGAGGAAAAAGCAATACAGCTGCATTAAATGTGAAACAACATTTAATGGGCTGAGGATTATGCAAGACCTTTGTTCGACAGATTACCCAGTTCAAAACCAAGCCCTCGGAATTGCCCGAACGCTTGGTCTGGGGGGCTCGTGATATGGAGAAAACATAATTGAACCAGGTTCAACCTTGGTTCGACCCTCGACCCCGGTTGGGACGAAAGGAATTGACTTGCTTCCGAGCGGGCCGGGTCCAAAAGGTAGTTTGCTAAGGAAGAAAACTAACTCAGTCACAAGCACGCCCTAGTCCGCTACGATCGGAATGGACTAATCGTCAAAGAGACGGGTAGTAGCATTTGCAGCTGATGCTTATCGCTATTATATGGATAACTACCATATAACAATCGTATTATCAAAGGAGTCATCTACTAGTCCAACCTAGTACAGATCCATCACTAAACGGATCTATCCGTTAAGATCTGATGGATAATCGAAGAAGGCTCAAATACATCCAACGAAGGAAAATCGAAGGTATACACTATATAAGACATCACCTGCCCACAAGGTAGGGAGGGAGACAGATACAATCTGAATCATATTCTCGTTATTCATTCCTTAGCTATGTACTCAAACAGAGCCATTTGTGATTAAGTTCATCAACTGACTTAGCCTTTGGAGGTGGACTCCCGATCCCAGCGGTTGGGCCACATCTGACGTTCGTTTTTCCAGGTCATCCACAGGAGATCTAAGGGTTGATCAGATTTTGGACGCATCACTTGCATATGCATTGCCATGATTATTTTCTGCATTTCTTGCATCCTTGTCCTAAACTGAAGTAGCTAAGTCTAATTTATATGCTAGCATATGATCCTAATCCATTTCTTATCAATTCCCGTAGTTAATTCCTTCATTTCCATTGCAATTTCATTTGATTTCAATTCATGCTATGATTCTTGTATTTAGAGCATAGGGTTTCAATTTGGGGATTCCTAATTAGACCATTAGGTTGTGTTAATTACTTGTTGTATAGTGTTCTTATACTATTACAATTTATCCCTCCAAGTTTCGGATCGATTCGAGCCTCGGAAGATCGATTTAGGGCCAAAAATCACTATTCAGCCCTGACACTATTCACTTGGTCGACTGGTTGGTCCACTGGGTCAGTCGACCAAGTCAGTCAACCAATCAGTGGCTGAATTGTGTTCTTCGCCGATTTGATCCGTTCAACCTCCGATTTTCCCGATTTCTTTTCTAATATTTCATTTATGTTTGTTTAGGGTCATAATTTCATACTCATTCTTTTGTGACCATTGGATTATCATCATCACGGCTTAAGTTAAGGACGGTTATACCCATATGACATAGACTATGTGATTATTACACAGATGTTGGCAACTTAGTAGGCTTAGCTTATTGGTTGTATTTGGACATCAAATGACTACTGTAGGTACTTTGTGACAATAGTATCATGTTTATTTACTTTTGTTTATCATGTCTGTTCATTCTTGTTATTTACTTATACACTTGATCATGTGATGTTATGACGTATCTTTCAATATGATGATGTATCATGTATGTATGATATGATGAAACTGAGAATGTGATTGGATAAGTATGATTTGGGATTGGGGAATGTCTTTTTGACATTTCTGTCCTTGGACATCGGAGGGAATAGTATGGGACGTTCTCTGAAGATGCCCATGGACGCTTTCCTGGATTATTGGATGACATACATAGGACTTGTCTAGATGTGTTGGCTAGGACACCCCCGTTGTATCAGACCCGAATCGGAAGGGCATTGAGACCGAATGACCCATGATAGTAGTATGGTTTGATGGGCGGTCAAGACCGGTAACCAACCCGTGAGAGGACATAAATCATACTACGAATACCCGAAAGGGGCCATTCATTGGTAGGGTTGCAAATAGCTAGGCTTGGGCTCACGGGCGCTCGAGACCGGTGGGTTATATTCGTGAGAGGATGTGAGAGCTTCTCGTATACTATTTGTGGATAACTAATAGGGTTCGTGAGTCCGGTGAGTAGTATACGTGACTCTAGTGTGAAGGATGTGAAATCCCACCTAATCCTAACCTTGTTGCTGTGCCAAATGCATACCTACCATATGCATTATTCAATTTATTCTCTGTCGTATGAGGTGCCTAGTTTCATTTGGTAGAAGTTTACCCCGAAGCTGATCTATTCTCTCTACAATTTCTTCTTATGCCTTCTATTCCTTTTGATAGGAGGGTGATCTGAAGTCATCCCCATGACTGATCCTTCTATCCCTGTTGTTCTAGGGTGAATCTCCATACACTCTATAACCTTGTGAATTCTCCACATGATGATTTCAAAGAGAAATCAAGTGTGATCTTCATGATTTGTTATTCCTTCTAATTGTTTCAAGACTTCAAGCTTTTCATCTCCTTTTCATCTCCTATTCTTCAACCAAAAGTTAGTAATCTCTCTTGTGTTGTATTGGTCTACCAAAAGTTGTATTGATCTAAAAGTTAGTAATCTCTCTGCATCCTTGCAACCATCTCTTCTACAATCTCCTGTCATTCTTAAGGTTTTATGATCTTCATATTGATCTTCTCCATGATCCTTGTGAAATCTTCATGAAGCCATGATCATACTTTCAATTTGATTTCAAAGCATGTTAGATTTATTCCTTGTTTTCTTACAAACGACTTATTATTATTCGTTTTCCGTAGATTTTGGGAGAAGAAACTCAAGGTAAAAGCGATGTATCTCCATCTCTTTCGAAAGCCAAGTACTCTCCCAATTTCGAGGACGAAATTATTTTAAGGGGGGGGGGAGAATGTGAAATCCAGCCCAAACCTAGCTAGGACACCCTATTTGTTTTGGGTTAAAGAAAGGCTTGTTCAATGTTAGACCTTGAAGTCGGACCTTGATTTCAATGTTGCTATCTTTGAAGGCCTTAGGAGGTCATGTCCGACCTTTTCCTTAGTGTAGATCCAATGTCCCAAAGTGAAGGAAGAAGTCCTTGTGGGCCCTCTTTATGGAAGACATGGTGTTTGACTCGAAACCCATGGATATGGTTGATAGTGCTCCATACTTGGATGCATTGTCAGTGTTAGTTAAGAATCTGCAGCCTGCTAAAGGAGAGCTTATTTGGTAGACCTAATGAACTCTCAAGCCCAATCCAAAGGTATTTCTTGAAACTAGACTTCTTGATTGACTTGTAGGAGAAAACCCCACTCAATTTGACCCCGTATAGCCTTCCGAATCCCTATCCGAAGTTTCTGAACTATGTCTGGCCAATTCTGCTTGTGCATCGAAGAGGAGTGAATTACTTGAATTACCTAATGAACTCCCGTGCTCAATCAAAAGTATTTCTAGAAACTAGACTTCTTGATTGACTTGTAGGAGAAAACCCCACTCAATTTGACCCCATATAGTCCTCCGAATCCCTGTCCGAAGTTGCTGAATTATTGCTAAGTTTTCTTCTGCTATGTTCTTCACCGTTTTGACCCATTCGACCTCCAATTTTCCCAATTTCTTTTCTGATCTTTCATTTATGTTTTTCTAGGGTCTTAATACCATCTTTGGATCATTCTTTTGAGATTATTGGATTATCATCATCGTGATTTAAGGAAGGACGGTTATTACCATAATTACATGGATTATGTGAATTATGCCTCTATGTTGGAAACTTGGTAGATTCACAATAATTGTTGTATTTCTAACATCATATGACTGCTGTATATACTTCAAGACAGTAGTATCATGCCATATATCACTTTTGTTATCATGATTATGTATTCTTGTTAATTACATATGTGATTGACCATGCTATATTATATCTCGTTTCATATGATGAAATATCATTTATGTATGATGTGATGGAATTGAAAATGTGATTGAATAGGTATGATTTGGGATTGGGGAATGTCCTATTGACATTTTTGTCCTTGGACATCGGAGGGAATAGTATGGGATGTTCTCCAAAGATGCCCATCGACGCTTTCCGGAATTATTGGATGACATACATAGGACTTGTCTAGATGTATGGCTAGGATGTCTCTGTCGTATCAGACCCGAATCGGAAGGGCATTAAGACCAAATGACCCGTGGTAGTAGTGTGGATTTGTGGGCGCTCAAGACCGGTAACCATCTCGTGAGAGGACATAAATCGCATTACGGATACCCGAAAGGGGCCATTTATTGGTAGGGTTGCAAATAGCTGGACTTGGGCTCACGGGCGCTCGAAGATCAGTGAGTCCTATCTGTGAGAAGACATGAGAGCTTCCCATATACTATTTGTGGATGACCAATAGGGTTGGTGAGTCCGGTGAGTAATATCCATGACTCTAGTGTGAAGGATACCGAAAAGGATCCCGGGATGGGAGGAATGGACGTATCTGGATCTAACATGATATGACTAAGTAGATGACTTGCATTGGGCTAGGCTTTACTTTGACATGTGCCAATACTTAGACCAAATGGTGATGTGAGAGAGTGGTGACATAAACCCTAGCCATGGATTGTCCGAGAGGGATGTAGGACCCAATTCCCCCCAGTGTTGAGTGATTGAGACTTACCCAAAGAAGTATGGTGCTATGAATTAAAGCATATCTACCAATAGGGACCAGCATACATAGAGTTAGATTCATACATACATCATATGTCTCATATCATATTCCATCATGCTATGCTGTGCATCATGTGATTTTTGTTATTGTGGAAGAACTTGCCTTGCTGAGTTCTTTTAAACTCACTCCTTTTTGCAACATATTTTGTTAGACTTTTCTATAGGTACTACTACTATTGACTATGACGGTCAACATTCTGAAGACCAAGTTGGTGACTCATAACACACTGATTATGGTGAACACGTTGATAAAGACTAGCAGTCCGAGATTGAGACTTATCTGGAGTAGTTCGATTTTGCACTTGTGTGCTAGGGATGGGATATCGTCCCATTCTCTTTTTAACATTTTATTTGATTTGTTGAGACCATAGTTTAGTTTGTTCCCTTGTCACTTTGGGAACCGGTTGTAACCCTTATTTTTATTCGATCTACCTTCCACTAATGTTGTAGAGGGAATTTCTGTCACATCCACCCAGCCGGTACCCTATCTGGCATACCCGGGATGTGATCCACAGCCCCGAAGATCCATAGTTTAGGGACCACATAATCCACATCGACGATAATACAATCATGAACAGATAATAATCATAAACTAACAATGAATGATCATGGAATTCAGAAATAAGGTGTCAGACATAATCAGAGTGCGGAAATAAATATCAAATCAGATAAATTAAGAAGGTAGTGGGCGGAATCCACTCCTTCACCAAACGGAAGTGAGGTCAAAATTTAGTTAAGTACAAGTCTCAAGTTATAAAGGTAAGTTAAAGTTATTACAATCTTCTAAGTATACTGTCACAAAAGAAGGGGTAACTACTCATAAGTCTCCTCTATAACAAATATATCTTCTTCAAAGTTGAGGACCATGGAGACCCAACATGACTGCTCCCATACAACTCGGGGCTAACCCTGGTACGCCTGGTAATCTTCTTCGGTATGGTCACCGAAGTCTTCAACGTAGCCAGCCTCCGGATGGTAGTATGAGGTATCTGGGTCCGCCTCAGGGAGGGTGCCATCAGAGTAATCACCTGTAGAATAGCCTAACAAAATATTGCACATGAGAAAAGGAATGAGTTCAAAAGAACTCAGCAAGGAAGTTATCCCACCACACATAAAGCACAAGATAATCATAAAATGATGCAGATGATATGAGGCATATAATGCAATATGACTTTATTCTAAGTATGCTGGTCATCTATGGTAGACATGCTTTAAGTCATAGCACCATACTTCTTTAGGTAGTCTCAGTCACTCATCACCGGGGGGAATTGGGTCCTGCATCCCTCTCGGACAAATCCATGGTTGGGGTTTCGGTCACCGCTCTCTCACATCACCGTTTGGTCTAAGTATTGGCGCATGTCAGGGTATAGCCTAGCCCAATGCAAGTCATCTACTTAATCATATCATGCCAGTTCCAGATACTTCCATTCCTCCCCTCTCGAGATCCTTTCCGGTATCCTTCACACTAGAGTCACGGATATTACTCACCGGACTCATCAACCCTATTGGTCATCCAAAAATGGTAAACGGGAAGCTCTCACGTCCCTCTCACGGATCATTTCACCGGTCTTGAGTGCCCGTGAGCCCAAGTCTAGCCATTTGTAACCCTACCAATAAATGGCCCCTTTCGGGTAACCGTAATGCAATTTATGTCCTCTCACGGAGTGGATACCGGTCTTGAGCGCCCACAAATCCACACTACTACCACGGGTTGTTCGGTCTCAATGCCCTTCCAAATCGGGTGTGATATGATAGGGACATCCTAGCCATACATCTAGACAAATCCTATGCATGTCATTCAATAACCCGGGAAAGCGTCAATGGACACCTTCGGAGAACATCCCATACTATTCCCTCCGATGTCCAAGGACAGAAGCACCAGTAGGGTACCCCTCAATCCCAAGTTATACTTAAGCAATCACATGCCCAAGTTCATCATATCAGTTCACAAGATACAACGTCATAATAAACATTCAATTCATGACATCGACATAAGTCATCATATATTGAAATTGATAAACATGATAAAACATTGAAGTAATATAATGTAAACACAAAGCTACCGTTAAAAGACATATGTAGCAAGTCTAACACGATAAGAATATGAAATAGAAACTATATTTACTAGGTTAGGAATACCAAGTCAAGATTTCCATATCCTAGGTAATTACATCGATAACTATCCTTACCTTGAATCGGAGAAGAGAATGGTCCAAGATCACAAGCAAGTGGCCCAAATAGTCTTAAAGTCCTAAACAAGCATATATGAAAGGCTAGAGAAGAAATCAGAACAATCGGAGATCAAACGAATCGAAGCTGGGCAAAAGTTGCCGACAAGAACTCTATTGGTCGATACATTTGGTCGATAGTATCGACCAAATCAATTCCGGGACAGCAAGTCGGCTTTTCGGATTCTTGCCCGGATTTGGTCTTCCGGGTCTCGGATTGACATGAAACTTGGAGGATAGTCTAAGCACAACATGGGGACACTAATTATCAAGAAACTTTCATAATCCAATGGTCCATTTGGAAATCCCCAAATTGACATATTAAGGTTAAGAGTTGTAGATCATGGCATTGGCTATATCTCAATGCAAATTAGGGGAAAACATGGGGGATTAGGTAGGGAATCGTTTAGAAGTAACATGGAGCACATATGCAAGGTATAGATTAGGTTAATCATGAGCTTCATCTCAGTTTTGGTAAATAAAGCAAGTTGGTAAGCAATAAATCATGGAAATGTGTAGTCAATGATCATGAGGTGAATCAATCATAGTCATATCGGTGAAAACATCATTGTATGGGGTTTAGAAGGTTCATGGCAAGGTGTATGCAAGGTTGCAGCACCTTGGCCATGGTCCCAACAGTAAAATAGAGAAAATATGAGTGAGAAAGTGATTAGGAGAGAGAGTCATACCTTTAAAGTGGAACAAGAAAGTAGGAATGAGTGGTTGGCAATGATTGATGAAGAAGATGCTTCACCACTACCAAGGAGGAGTTCTTGGGAGGCTCTCTCACGTTCCCAGATGTTAAAAACGCGAGAATAGGGCTCCAGTCTCGAGGAATAAATAAATATAAAATAATATTCCAAGAATCTTTAAATGCGGGCTCAAAGAGACTTGTTGGTCGATACCTTTGGTCGATGGTATCGACCAATAGTATCGACCAAAACAATCTCTCGCAGAAATTTTACAGAATAGTTCAGCAACTTTAGGTGCGGACTTGGAGGGCTATACAAGGTCAAATTGCATGGGGTTTTCTCCTACAGTTCACTCAAGAGGTCTAGTTTCAGGGAGTACCTTCGGATTATGCACAGGAGTCCGTTTTCTATTTGAACTGTCTCGCTCTTCATCAGTGCGCAGATTCTAACTTAGCACTGGTAATGTGCTCAAGGAAGGAGCAGCATCATCAATGTCCATAAACTTGAATCCCGACATTACGTCATCAACCAGTAGGGCCCATAAGTCCCTCCTACCACCACTTCGGGTCTTTGGACCTACAAACATAACAATGACCGGGTCGGGTCAAGGTTAGGTAAAAGCTGGATTTTACAATTTCCACCTCAGTTCCGCATGTTGACTATGTATTTTATTGGTATCTTTTCCGCACTTTGATGTTCTTTTGTGATCCTTCTGAGGTCCTTTCTTGACTTTTATTATTAAAGTAATTGAATACAAAGATTTGTTCATGCTTTTGATTATATTATTGTGCTAAGTGGCTATGATCGTTCCTAAACTTGATCGGCGGGACTGTGAATCACTCCCTGGGTAATCCAGATAGGGTACCCCCTTGGTGGATTATAGGGTGGATGTGATAAAGGATACCGGAAAGGATCCTGGGTTGGGAGGAATGGACGTATCCGAATCTGATATGATTGAGTAAATGACTTGCATTGGGCTAGGCTTTACCTTGACATGTGCCACTACTTAGACCAATGGTGATGTGAGAGAGCAGTGACTTAAACCCCAGCCATGGATTGTCCCGAGGGATGCAGGACCCATTACCAACCGGTGCTGAGTGATTGAGACATACCCAAAGAAATATGGTGCTATGACTTAAAGCATGTCTACTATAGAGACTAACATATGTAGAGTTAGAATCATACTTGCATCATGTGTTTCATATCATTTTGCATTCATGTTATGATGTGTATCATATGGCTTATGTATTATGGAATAACTGCCTTGCTGAGTTCTCTCAAACTCATTCCTTTCTGTGCAATTGTTTTGTTAGATTTCCTTGTAGGTACCGAAGAAGTTGATGGGTCATAGCTCGAGACAGACCAGGATCCCTCATACTACTCTGAAGGTCTTGGCCACTATGAAGGTTACGGTGAAGATACCGAGGGTGGTTACCCTCCGTACCAAGATTAGCCCGACCTTGGTGTGGGAAAGGCCATGCTTAGTTTCCTATGTGTACACCTATGAGGATATCTTGTATAAGACCGAGGAGACCTTAGCTTAGGCCTTTATACTGTTATTTTGGAACTTGGATCTATAACTTTAACTTTCACTGATATACTCTTTATAATTTTGGATCGGTAACTTAACTTTGACTGATTTACATTCCGCTGCCATTGAAGGAGTGATTTCCGCTCACTTCCATCCTTTTGATTATACATTTGGTATCGTTTTATTCCACACTCTGATTATCTGACCTTATCTTATTCTTGATGTCATTTATTATATGCTTTTACCTTGATAATTATTGTTCATGATTGTGTTATCGTGTAAGTGGGAGGCATGGTTGCTCGATACTTGATCCTTGGGACTGTGGATCACATACTCGGGTATGCCTGGTAGGGTACTGGCTGGGCGGATGTGACAGTTGGGCCTCTTAGTAGAGTGGTCACTTCTTTCACAATCGATACTATTGAGATCATCATCATTGAAAATTACACTCGATCCAAGGATGTGAGAGGAGAGTTGAACCCACCATAGACCGTTGGGTTAGAGGGCTCATCATAAATAGACTGCGAAGAGCCTGACACGTGGTCCACAATGATGGATAGGAGGAAAGGAGAGGCTGAGTGGTGCTCAACAAGAGAACTCGAGAGGGAGGAGTACTAAGTGACAATTGGTCTGACCAAACTTTTAAGAAAGCTAGAGATTCCTAGATCAGGGAGAGGGGGAGAAGAGGTGGTGGGAGGCCCAATTAGAAAAGAAGAGGGAGAAGTGAAATGGCCCACATCAAGAGGTAGCTAGGGGAGAATTCATGGGAACACAAGGGATGGGATGGAGGTAGAATTGGTTGTGGGCCACATAATAAAGGGCCCAAGGTGGAGAATGGAGAAGGTTCTGGCATGATAAAGAGACAAAGGGATTAGGGAAATACAAAAGGAGAAGAGGAGTTGAGTTGAGGTAGGGGAGTCCTCAATCGGGGAGAAGGTGTGAAATCCAGCCCTAGCCTAACCCTAACCTTGACCCGGTAACCTTGATGTTTGTAGGTCCGAAGACTCGAAGTGGAGGAAGGAGCCTACTGTGGGCCCTCTTAGTAGAAGACATGGTGTTCGACCCCGAACCCATGGAGATTGATGATGGTGCTCCATACTTGGATGCATTGTTAGTGTTTGATAAGAAACTGCACCTTGAAGAAGGGGAGTTTAGTTGATGGACCTAATGCACTTCCGGACTTGATTCAAAGGTAATTCTTTGACCTAGACTATTCATTTGAGATGTAGGAAAAAGCCCCATTGATTTTGAGTTGATCTGGCCTTTCATTTCCCTATCCGAAGTTGTTGTCCTAGTTTGGTCGACCGACCGCATCGACCAAGCCAGTCAGCCAAGTGATTATTAAATACTGGAAATGCTGATATTTAGGTTATTTTATGCCCTACTTAACTAGACTTCATAGTTAGGACCCTATTCTATTGCTAGGACCTCCTGAGAACGTGGCAAGACCCTCCTAGACCTCTCCTTGGTAGTGGTGAAGTGCTCCTACAATATTTCTTGTTTCTCATTCCCAAGATCATCTTATGTAATCTCTCATTCTCTCTCTCTAATCTACTCTTACCTCCTCTTGTTCTTGTTGTTGGGACTATGAAGAAGGTGTTGCAACCTTGCAACCACCTCTACTATTGTCTCTTTGATTTCTATAAACCCCCATTCCTATTCTACCAATGCTATGTTCCTTATACATGATTCTTAACCTTGCATTTCTATGATTTTCTTCATAGCAACATGATTTCATCTCCTAAACTGATTTTTCTAGTATGCTAGGTCTGATTATATGTTAGTAATTGTTTCTAATCTATTGCTCATCATTCTATTGATCAAATCTCTGATTTCCCTTTGCATTTGCAATTGATTTCATTGAAGAACATGATTTTAGCATTTAGAAGTTAGGGTTTCAAATTGGGGATTCTTGATTTGATCATTGTTATATGTAAAATCTTCATTAGATAGTCTTAGTATACTGTTCCTAACATTCCTTTCAAATTTCAGAGTGATCTGAGTCTTGGAAGCTAGGTTTCAAATAAAAAATCCAAAATCTGCCCTGTTACTGTTCACCTAGTCGACTGCTTGGTCGATTGAGTCAGTTCACCAAGCTAGTCAGCCAAGTGAATATAGCTTTGTGTATTCGGCCGTTTTGATCTGTTTGACCTTTGATTTACTAGATTTTTCTTCTAATTTTGCACATATTATTGACTAGGGTTCAAGTACTAACCTTGGGACCATTCTCCTTGATATCCAAACCATCTTCGTTTCGAGTTAAGGTAAGGACGGTTGTTACCATAATTATACATATTGTGTGAATCTTGTTCTAATTTGGGAACTTCTTAGATCCACTTCATTATTGTATTTCTTAGCATTGTATGACTGTTGTAAGTACTTTATGTACAAGAATGCCATACTTATGTATTCTTTTGTGATCACGAATATTCATTATGCTAATTACATGTGCGATTAATCATGTTATTATATATCTTTCTATATGATGAAATATCATTTGTGTATGATATGATTGATTTGGGAATGTAATTGATTAAGTATGATTTGGGATTGGGGGATGTCCTTTTGACATTTCTGTCCTTGGACATCAGTGGGAATAAAATGGGATATTTCCGATGGTGCCCTTGGACGTTTTCTCGGATTATTGGATGTTGTGAAACCCGGCCCTAACCTTAACCCGGATACTCTTTTGTCTGTAGGTCCGAAGACCCGAAGTAGAAGAGAAAGTCAACTATGGGCCATATTGGTAGATGATATAGTGTTCGACTCTGAACCTATGGAGATTGAAGATGATGCCCCATACTTGAAGATAGTGTTGGATATAGAGAAGAGACTGCACCTTGATGAAGAGAAGATTAGTTGATGACCTTAGAGCTTGGTGGGATATGATTTAAAGCCATTTTTCCATGCTAGGTATGTTATAGAATATGTGTTTAAAGTTTCGTTTGATTCCGAGTAGTGGAAGACCCTCAAATCCCTATTTTTGGCTTTGCTGTGCGCCTGGGTCGAGTGCTTGGGTCGACTGCCCAATGCTACCTAGCCAATCGACCCAGAGTTGCTGAACTCGACCAGAATCTTCTGTTTTGAGAATCTTGCTATATATACCCCATGACTTCGTGATTTTAGTATCCCTAGCCTCCATAACACTTAGAGAACGAAGGGAAACCATCTCCAAGCCTCCAAGAGTGAAGAAAAAGACCTAATCTTGCAATCTTGCAAACTCTCTCTCTTGTTCTTCAATTAAAGGTTAGTAATCTATCTTTTATGTTAATAATTTATTCTTTCCATGATCACTCTCATCTTTGAACTGAGATTATGATGAAGATGCTGCAACCTTGTAGTCATATCTTTACAATCTCTTTTCATTCTCTTGTACTATGATCATCTCATTCATTCTTAACATGATTCTTATGATTTCTTCTTAAACTATGATAATATTTCCTATTTTGATTCATTCTAGCATTATAGATGCTTCTCTATGATTATTCATACCTCTAATCTACTGTGTTCTTGTACTAGAATGAGATCTAATCATCTCTAGTTCATCTCTTTCATTCATAGCATGTTTCCAATGAAAACTATGATTTTTACCAAAATAGAAACTATGGTTCTAAATTAGAAAGTAACGTTTTAATGGTGGTTTGATGTCTAAAGTATGCTTTTTAGTCTTAGACTGCTGTGTTAGACAATCCCTCCAAGTTTCGTCGCATTCCGGTTTGTGTAGCATAGGTTTCAGATCAAGATTCTATTTTTACTTTCGGATTTGCTCTTGGGCAGACTGCCTGGGTCGACTGGCCAATGCTACCCAGCCAATCAACCCGTAACAGCAGAATCTGTTTTCTTCGTCCGATTTGATTCGAATCATGCTTATTCTTTTAGGACTACTTCCTAATGATTGTGTGATGCTATTCTAGGGATTATTTGCTAGCTTTGGATTCATCCTCTTGTCCGTCCGGAATATTCTCGGATCTATTTAAGGTAAGGAAAGTTGTTACCATATTAACATAGATTTGCATAGATTTAGTTTCTAATTTGGGAACTACTTAGATTTGCTACTGTTATGTTAGTTTCTATTATGATATGAATGCTGCAAGTACATTAGGATCTTATTTCCTTATTTACTTTATGTACTTGATTATGTATGAATACTTACTCATGTATGTTTCCTTATTTATTTAAACTTGTCTTATTATACTCTTTCATATGATGTGATATTTGTCGTGGATGATATGACTGAATTATGATTGTGATTGCTTAGGTATGATTTGGGATTGGGGAATGTCCTTTTGACATTTATGTCCTTAGACCTCATTGGGAGTAGTATGGGATATTTCCAATGTTGCCCTTTGATGCTTTCCCGGATTATTGGTTTTCATACCTAGGACTTGTTTAGCAATGTTTGACTAGGTTATACCCCTGTTATATCAGACCCGAATCGGAAGGGTATTGAGACCGAACGACCCGTGGTAGCAATGGGGATTTATGGGCGCTCAAGACCGGTAACCAACCCGTGAGGGGAAATAAATCACATTGTGGGGGCTATTTATGGGTAGAGTTGCATATGGATAGACTTGGGCTCATGGGCGCTTAAGACCGGTAACCAACCCGTGAGAGGACATGAGAGCTTCCCGTTTACTATATGTGGATGACCTATAGGGTTGATGAGTCTGTAGTCAGGGACTATGTTGACTCTAGTGTGAAGGATACTGGAAAGGATCGCTGGGGGCGAGGAATGGACGTATCTGGATCTGAGTTGATATGACCAAGTAGAAGACTTGCATTGGGCTAGGCTTTACCCTGACATGCGCCACTACTTAGACCAAACGGTGATGTGAGAGAGAGGTGACTTAACCCCTAACCAAGGAATGTCCAGGAAGGATGCAAGACCCAACTACCACCGGCAGACCCAAGATGCCAAGATGGCTGAGGGGGAGTGATTGACCTACCCAAAGAAGTATGGTGCTATGACTTAAAGCATGTCTGCTTATAGAGACCAGCATACATAGAGTTAGACTCATACATACATTGTTGCCTCATATCATATCATCTTATGCTTTGTTTGTGATACTATGTTATTTATGCTATTATGGAATAACTTGCCTTGCTGAGTTTCTTTGAAACTCACTCCTTTTTGTACAATATCTTTTGTTAGACTATTCTACAGGTTTTGATGGCTATGAAGCGCAATATGAGGAAGCGCAAGATGAAGAAGTGTACCATACACAAAGTGCTGGCGACTACGAAGATTACTTTGAGGATCCCTCGAGTGGTCTCTCTTGTTACCTGGATTAGCCCTACTGTGGAGTGGGAGCGTCTGAGCATCATCGATGAAGTCTATGTCTATGAGGACATCCTTTATAAAGTAGAAAAGACTCTAGTTTAGTTAGATTATATCTTCTTTCTTGTCTTCAGAAATGGTTGTAATCCCATTTGATTATAGAACTACATTCCGCTGTACTCGTGGATTGAGATTCCGCCTCACTCTACTTTTGATTTATATATCTATCGGTATCTTTTCCGCACTCTGATGAATATCTCGTTACTTTACCTTGATTCATTTGAAATATTATTGTTAACATTGATTTAGTCTTGTTCTTGATTATATTGTTGTGAATGTGGGAGGTTGATTTCTCTAACTACTGGATCTTGTGGACTGTGGATCACACACTCGGGTATGCCAGATAGGGTACCGACTGGGTGGATGTGACAGATGTCATGCATAGGACTTGTCTAGCGCTGTTGGCTAGGATGTCCTTGTTGTATCAGACCCGATTCGGAAGGGGTCCGAGACCGAACGACCCGTGGTAGCAATGTGGATTTGTGGGCACTCGAGACCGGTGTGTTATGTCCGTGAGAGGTCATAGATCACATTGTGGATACTCGTGAGATGCCATTTATTGGTAGGGTTGCAAATATCAGACTTGGGCTCACGGGTGCTCAAGACCGGTGAGTTATATCTGTGAGAGGACATGAGAGCTTCTTGTCTATTATTTGAGGATGACCAATAGGGTTGATGAGTCCGTAGTTCGAGTTGGTTGTAGCCATAGGATATGTGACTCTAGTGTGAAGGATACTGAACCGAGTTGGTTGGTGCCATAGGGGAAGCATCTAGATCTGACTTGATACGACTGAGTAGATGACTTGCATTGGGCTAGGCTTTACCTTGACAAGCGCCAATACTTATACCGAACGGTGATGTGAAAGAGCGGTGACCGAAACCCCAGCCATGGATTGTCTTGAGGGATGCAGGACCCATTACCAACCGAAGCCAAGTGACTGAGACTGATCCAAAGAAGTATGGTGCTATGACTTAAAGCATGTTTGCCTATAGAGACCAGCATACATAGAGTTGGATTCATACATGCATTGTCTGTTTCATATCATATTGTATCATGCTATGTTTTGTATCATGTTATTTATGTTATTATGGAATAACTGCCTTGCTAAGTTCTTTTGAATTCTCTCCTTTTTGTGCAAATGCTTTGTTAGACTACCCTATAGGAACAGAAGAACTTGATGGCCCCTACTATGAGACGACCATTGATGAAGCATACTACCATCAAGGTGCTGGCGATCACGAAGATTACTCTGAAGATCCCTCGATGGATTATGCTACATACCAGGATTAGTCCCACCTTGGAGCGGAGCTGGACTTGTCTTGTTTGATTTGTTTATGTTTATGAGGACATACTGTATAAGACTAAGGAAACATTAGTTTATTTGTTTATCCCTTTCATTCCTTCTTTTGAGTACTTGATTGTAAACTTAATTATATTCAAACTACTTTCCGCTGAGATTTGGGAAGTGATTTCTCCACATACTCTTTACTTATGATTTTCATATACTGGTATCATTTATTTCCGCACTCTAATTATATTGTCTGTCTTATTCATATGTTGATCTCGTTGTTTACATGATATTATAATGATTTTATCATGTTCATGATTATGATATTGTATATGTGGGAGGTTGGTTCCTCGATACTTGATCCTCGGGGCTATGGATCACACACCTGAGTATGCCAAGTAGGGTACCGGCTGGTGGATGTGACAGAGTAGTATCAGAGCCCCAAGTTCAAGGAAACTCTAACCACAAAAAACAATAACGGAACATTCCTGAGTCATAGATCAAAAAGTGACTTAAGTATTCTTAGATGTGAATAATATAACATTTGGACTAGAAACAAAATTAATGAAGTATAATATGTTTGTTGGATAATACACAATAACTATGACTTAACAAACATCACTTAATACAATAAAAGGGAAAGTGTATAACACACAATAATAAAGTGAAACAAAAGTGAACTTTATTAAGATTAAGAAAGTTTTACAACAGGTTACATTTGAAAAGCATAAAATGAAATCCTAGTACAATCTATCTATCTAGGTGACCGTCTCTGATCTCTGAGTGTCCTAACATCATCTGAAATCTGAGTCAGCTAACACTGCATCAGCTCTTGTCTCGACTCCATCTGTACCTGTCTCAACTCCATCCTCTCATGCATACCAAACATCTGCTTCTGCCTAACCTCCATCCTCTCTAGCATGGAAGTCATGGAAAGCATCTAAGCATAAAAATCCGGTGTCTCAGGAGCTGCACGTGATGGACCTCCAACCTCGAAGTGTGGTGCAGGAATCTCATGATCATCTAGACCAGCCTCGTGCATCTCCATTTCATCCCCAGCCTGATCATTTGTATCTGGATCAGCATATCCCTCATCCACTGGGACATCCTCATCCTCATACTCTAACTCATCTTCATCCTCTAGACATGGTGATCTCACAGCATCATCTAGTTGCATAAGTCCGATGGTCCTAGCTCCGATGGGATAACCCATATCTCTAGTGGCAGTCACCTGTATGTCATCTAGTCTCACCCCGAAGTGCCTGAAGATGAGCTTCAGTAGTGGCCCGAAGCAAAGATTCCTAGTACTCGGATGCTCGACTATCTCGATCATGGTGTTCTGTATGATGTAAGCCAAATCTATCTCAAACCCCATGTAGATCGAACAAATGACTAAGGCATCCATCATTGACACCTTATGGTGATGTCCGGCCTTAGGAATGATATTCCGACCCACGATCCGACCAATAACCCTAGCCAAAAGAGTCATCCTACCACTGATTCGTGGAAAATGACAGCGATCATCATCCCATAGTGTAGCACAGATCTCATGAAGCTCATATGGGAGAATATGTCTATCTAGCGCCTCACCTGCTAGTATCCATATGCAACCATGTGGGTAGAAAGGTACCCCAAAGATCTCTGCAAGTGTACGTGTAGTGAATCTGATCCGTGTCCCTCTGACCTGACTCTCTACCACCAACTGAAGAAAATTTGCTCCAAAGCCCTTCTCAAACGATGTCAGATTGCTGTAGAACAGCCTCACTAACTCCGGGTATACCGGTAGATCATCTGTGAACAAGTGTGTCCACCTCATAGTATCGAACCTCTGTCTGATCCTAAAGGTCCTAAGCTCTCGCAGTAATAGTATCCGCCCGTACTTGATACGGGAGTGCCCAAAGTACACCTCATATAGGAACTCCGCTTGTGGTGTAATGAAGTGATGTCTATCAATAACCTCAGCCCGTGGCTGTAGCGGTACTCTGCCTCTATCTCTACCTCTCCTGGCACCAATCTGTCGTCCCCTTGGTGGTATAGTGTCTATATCTGTAGAGAAGATGAAAGAAATGTCAGAGTAATTACCAAAAATTCAGCAAGAAGGGCATTTTCGTAATTTTTCGAAAAATTTTGATTTTGATGGAATTTCAATTTGAGCATACTAGCATGTGCATAATACTTGGAAAAGCATGCTAATGAAGTTTATTTGAAGAAAATCCATCGAAATCTCGGTCTAAAGTAAAAAAAATTCAGCAACTTTGAAAGAGGGATATTTGCATTCAGGTCAAAAAAATTGGATTTTTGAAAATGTTGAAATTGATTGAAATGAATTGCATGAGTACATCTAGCATATCATTTCTAGCATGTAGCAACTGATTTTGTGTTAAAATTCCTAGCGGTTTGAGAGTAATCGAATTTTTACTAAATTAGGGATTTTCGGTTGCGTTTGGGATAGCAAAAGCTTGTTTGTGTTTGTACTTGATGTTTAAGGTTTTTTTTTGCAAGAAAACTATGGGAATATGTTTCTAAGCATGCATAAACATATTTCTAACCTAGAACAACAAGTATAACATGGTTTTTCAAGAAATCTAAGTGAAGAACACAACTTGAGAAGAAGATGAATAATGTTTACCTTGATGTGATGATCAATGTGTGTTGTGTTGTTGTTGTTGAAGCTCTAAACAACTTGGAATCACTTTAAAAACCATTGCAAGATTGTTCTCTAGAGCCCTCTCTCAAAATAAATGAGTTAGAAATGAGTTTTGAAGTTGGAAATGTTGTTTAAAACCAAATTTTGTGTGCAGCAACTACTTCAGTCGACCAGCTGAAGGCTGAAGGCCAAATGCTGGTTTTTTGTTGGAATTCTGGCCAATGTATGATTGATTGCTTATTATATTGATGATTCTAAGCATGATTTAAGCATTTTAATCATATGGTCAAGTGGTTGTTGACGAATCTTCGATTTTGGAGTTGTTATCTTTCAGTTTTGCAGAATGGTTGTCTTGAGGAATTGCTTTGTTGGTTCCGGAAGCACTGGGAATGAAGAGGTACCTGCTAGTGGTTCTGATCAGCAGACTCAAGAGAATAATCATACCACCAATGACATTCCCAATGCCTCGAACATTGGAAGTTTCCGAGACATTGCCAGTGTCATGAGTAATATGATGCAGTAACATGCTAACCAATTCAACCAGATGATGACGGGTTTCATGACCCTACATAATGAGACTCGCATTGGTGTGAATGGGAACACTAATGCCATAGTCCTGAATGTAGATAGGTTTGCTAGAACTCCCCATACCCGACTAATGGAGAGTTTCTTAAAGCTGCAAGTGCCTTTTTTCTCTGGAGTCTCAAAGGATGCTCTATTTCCGAATAAATGGCTGTAGGAATTAGAGAAAGCTTTCCGAAATTTGTAGTGTTTTGATGCCCAGAAAGTTCTGTTTGCCGAGCAGAAGCTTCAGCAAGAAGCTGATGCATGGTGGATTTCCACCCAGCCTATCCTTGAGGATCTGCATGCTAGTGTTGTCTCTTGGGAATTGTTCAAGGAAGCTTTTTGTAAGAACTACTTCCCCGGCCGTAAAGGATGCCAAGGAAGCCGAGTTCATGGCTCTTGT
>NW_028291359.1:0-49793 GCF_041222555.1 Hakea prostrata
GTATCTTTTACCTTTATTTGTTAGGATTTTGGGAATTCTCAAAAGTAGAAAGTTTTAGACATTTTCAATATCGTTCCATAGCATCTTGAATCACTGAAATCCAATATTATACGAGAGAGATATGCCCAAAATACTGAAGGTATGTCTGTTTACCCGATTTTCAGATTTATTACCAATTTTGTTCCTTAGACCTCCACCTGTTTCTAATTTGACTAAGATCTCAGTTTTCATGATTTCTTGGGCAGCAAGATTGAATGCCATGATTTAAAATGCACCAATATCTAATTTATTTGCCAACTTTATCCCATATTATCTCTAATATCCAAAATCACCTTATTCCTGAAAAATAAACAAACATACTCAATTAGCTCTCTTCAATTAAATAAGTATGTGGAATTAAATCAAATAAATAATGGTAAATGCATGCTTATCAAATACCCCCACACTTGAGTGTTTGCTAGTCCTCGAGCAAAACGAAACAATAAATGCAATACGGGAAATAAATAAAGAAAAACCTAACTCACTTTCATAGAAATCATGGGTGCACTTAGCATGTGCAACAAGCCTTTAAACCCCTAGGTTACCCTAATGGACGAGTTGTGTCTTGTGAGTGTTTGCAGAGAATATACACACAAATTCTTAAGTGCTCTTCTAATTATTCTGGCAATAGTAAGAGTAAAAAGACAGATTCCAAGACAAAGACACGCCATTAAAGATTGAAGGGAATATAGGCACCCCCACACTTAAGCTCTTTACACCCTCTCCTGAGGCTAGCTCTAGGCAAACAATTCAATCGGGAAGTCTCCTCTTATCTTCAGTCTACCCGTTCACCCTCAGATAAGACAAAACTAGGTACCAAATAATACCAAGAACTCAAGATCTAAGCAATATTGACCTTCTTAGACATTTCACCTTTATAAGCACATTACATCATTTCTTTCTTTAATGGTCGCAGTTCTAGTCCGTGCAATGTCTTGCCTCTTAAGCTTTCTAGATGGCCTATGTAACGAGTGTTGGGTCAGCCACTCTCAAGCCAGATGGCCTTAAGGGATTAGGTGTAGAATACCCCTCGAACTTACTTACTCAAGCCAACTAGGCTACAGGCCAAGACTGGACCAAAGACACCCCAACTCTTTGACGCGAGGCACGATGTTGGTGACACCGAGACCCGGTTACTAAGAAGGAGGTCTAAACTTTAAACTTCAGCAGATTCTTTTTTTTTTTCACATTATACTTCAATTCACTTCACATTTAAATAATCTAAAATCGGTCCCAACTTGTCACCATAAGCACAAGGCAATACAAGATAACTCGATGGTCAAACCTTTTGGACTACCTGGAGTTCCAATTTTCCGATTCAACCTCAATCTCAAAATGTAAAACCCATTACTATTCTCTCAAGAGGGTGTTCATTACATCAGATGGGATTTCTAAAACACTTAAACTCTCATTTTCTATCTAATCAAGGAATTAAAACATGTATCTTACCAAAGCTAGAAAAAAAATTGGGCACTTTTTATCTTTGTGATAATGCTCTACCAACTATCAAGAAGTCTTACTTGAGTTGACACCCCCCCCCCACACTTAAATTATGCAATGACCTTAGTGCATGCAAGATATATAAAAAAAATGATAGAAGCAAACAGAGGAAAGAGTTTACCCGATGTTTGAAATCATGATAGAGCACACAACAATAAAACCTAACAACAAACAAAGTGATGCGTCCAAAATCTGCTTAGCCCTTAGATCTTCTCGAGATGACCTGCAAAACGAAAGCGTCAGATGTGGCCCGACCGCGGGGGTCGGGAGTCCACCTCCGAAGGCTAAGTCAGTTGATGAACTTAATCACAAACGGCTCTGCTAGAAGCACAGAGCTAAGGAATGAAGAACTGGGAAAGGTGATCTAGATCGTGAGCCCCTGATAGTTGACATCTACCAGTGTGTATATCAATCTCCGTGCCTCACCTCGTATGGCAGTGAGGTTTATATAGAGTGTACCTTCGAATCTCCTTCGTTGGATGCACTTGAGCCTTTTTCGGGTAGTCGTTGGATCTTAACAGTTAGATCCGTTGAGCGATTGACTTCTACTAGTTTGGACTAGTAGAGGACTCCTGAGATAACCTTTAGGTTATGGATGTTTATCCCTTCGATAATGATTAGTCGCAGACGTCAATTCGAGTCTGCCATCATTAGGGTAATTAACCTAATTCATAAGTTGAATTAGGGCGTGCTTGTAGCTGAATAAGTTTTCTTCCTCAGCAAGCCATCTTACGGATTCGGTTCGCTCGGCAGCGAGTCGATTCCTTCTGTCTCGACCGGAGTCGAGGATCAAACCAGGTATGAACCCGGTTCGATCATATTTTCTCCATACCACGAGCCCCCCAGACCAAGCGTTTGGTCGATCCCGAGGGCTTGGTTTTTAACTGGGTTCTTCGTCAGGCAATAGTCTCTGCGTGTTCCATTAAATGTCATATCACATTTAATGCGGTGGTCACTTTTCCTCGAGCGTTGTGAGGGTAAGGCCACGAATCTCCTTGCAGTCGATCTGTCGTGGCTCACGTAATCCAAGCGACGGTTTCCGAACGCCTATTTCGGATTTGTGAGTTCAAACTTTCAAAACGTCTTCTAATCTCGATCGTTGATTTTGAATCAATCTCGATCGTTCAGATTCCCGAACACTCGTGCGGGTGCTTTTAAAAGCGGTTCGTTGTCTTCGTAGGTTTCATTCTTCCTGTCCGGAATTTGAACCTTTGTTGTCTGCTTCGCGCCTTCCTGCTCTCAAGCTTTTGCTCCACTGAATCAGTAAGTTTACTGGTCTTTTTCTTTTTGTACCTTACTGAAACAAGTAATGGCGGATAATAGGGTTTCTCTGGTATCCAGTGTTAGTAATAGTAGTGGTAATGAAGCTTTTGCTTCTCCTCCTTCCGAACAGTTGGATAGTGATAACAAAACCCTAACTGTCCTCTAGCGCGAGTTTGCTGAAGTTTCTCAAAAAGGTTTAGAGAGAATAACCGAAACTCCTTCTGTCCTTCCTGGGTCTGGATCTTCCAAGACTTCTAGGATAATTGCCTAGTCTTCTAGGCAGCCTCAAACTTCCAGGTCCGATGGCGGACCGGCTATGTTCCCTCCATTTTCAAGGAGGAAACCCTTCTTTCAGCGATCCAAGATTTTGATTTTCCTTCCTCTTATCAGGTTAGGGCTCTCCATCCTGATGAGAGGGTTGATTCAACCCTTTCGGGTGAATTTTCTCTGTTCATAGATGCACTGGAAAGCGGGGTTCGCTTTCCCTTTTTTAATCCTTTGTGCTCAGCAGTTCTGAATCATTGGGACATTTGTCCTGGAATGCTCCTTCCCAATAGCTGGCGTCTCATCGTCGGCTTCTTGGGTTTGTGTTTTGAACTTGGCATTACGCCATCTCTTGCTCTCTTTGTGCATTTTCATGTTCTTTCTATCTCCCATCCTCCTGGCTGGGTTTTTCTGTCCAAACGCAATAAGGCTGAACTTGATTGGAGGGGCAGTATCCTTGTCAAAGGAACTTGCTCTTCTAACCACAAAAGATGGCACGAACGATACTTTTTCTGTCGAGCACCTCCATCAGATGTTAACTTCCCGACCGTCTAAAGGCGGTGTACTTCTTCTTCTGAGAATAACCGAGGCCTACCCTTATCCAAAGAAGTCGAGGCGGCCACCAGGAAGATCAAATCCATTCCATGGTATCAAGAGATACATGGACTTGAGGTGGAGTATAACTCCATTCTTCAGTACTGGGGCTTGGCTCATTGTGAGCTTCTAACCATCATCTTTTAATTTTACTGAAGTGATACGTCTTTAATTCTGACTTTTGCTCTTCTTTGCAGTGCCTCCAAGAATGAACCCCGAGAACCTGCTAGTGAAGGCCGCTAGGGCCGTTGTGACAGCCGAGCAACGATCGCCTAGAGCCTTGACCGTTGATCAAGAGGCTTCTGTTCCCTCTCCCGACGCCTCTTATAGGGGTATCAGGAATATCAGGCCCGTGGCTGATGCTTCGGGTAAAGGGAAGAAGCCGATGGTGGAGAGGACTAATGTCTCCTCCTTCGCCCGAACCAAAAGGAGGCATGATACAGTTGATGCTTCCTCCCACAAAAAATCCAAAAATTCTGCAGATTGTGAGGAGGTCTTCACCCCACAGTGGACCCTGAAGTTGACCGACAGGGTGACACAGGATCCTGAGAAAGCTGCAGAGTGGAGCTCCCTCAGTCTTGTTCCTTCTGATCGCCAGGAATTTGAAACCCTGGACGACGTTGCCCTTGTTAGTCAATCCACAAGGTACTGGTCTTCTTGCTTACTTATTTTTTCATAATTTCTCATGACTTCTTCTGATAATTTCCGCCTTCCCAGGAATGCTGCGTTGAGCTTCTATCAACACATGGAAGCATTGAGCTGGGTTGGCCGCAACAACTCCTTGCTGCAGACCTGTGAAGAGAATTTGGCCAAAGCCAATTCTGAGATAGACCGGCTGACTGTAGCTGCCGAGGAGCTGCAAAGAAAGCATGAGGAAGAAGTGATCTCCCTCAAGGAGGCCCTTGATGCTTCGAAGGCTCGTGCTGTTTTGGACGAGCGCGAGGCCAAAAAGCAAAAAGAAGCTGCCACGTTGTTCGGTGACAGACTTGAATTTAAATGTATAGAGAACGAAGAATACTTGAAGTTGGCTATTCCCAGCAAGCCTGAGCACATCAAGCCAGAGCTTCGAAAGGATTGTGTTCGGAAATACCTGAACAACGAACCTTTCTCCCAGCTATTGGGTGCCTACAACGTCCAAACTTATCACTTGGGGCAGAATGATGTTTGGGAGCGAATTCTCGCATCAATCCCTTCCTTTGATACTGCTCCCTTTCGTGAGGTGTGCCATAAAGAGGTCTTCGGGAAATTAGGCATGGATCTCCCAGACTGGGCTCGGGAAGAAGATGATCCTTTTTCAGCCGACCCGCAATATGAAGCATATCTGGCTGACGAGCCGGCACTTCCAGAGGAAAAGTCACAAGCCGAGTCACAAGCTGCTGCTAAAGAGGACTCTGACAACGTTAATCTTGAGGAAGGCTCTTCTCAGGATCCTGAGAAAAGTCCTCCTGACCAAGGCTCCTCGGGCAACAATGAAGAAGAGGCTTAGGGAGTTATCTTTTTTTTTTTTGTAAAGATTAACCTCCTTGCTAATGAATAGACACTTCTTTTTCATGTTGGCCTTACTATTTCCTCGTCTCCTGCTGAAATCTTGTCTTGAATAAAATATAAATGATAAAACTTATCACTTAACTTCACATTCCTTGACGAATAATAATCTTGTAGAGATATTATGAAGATATGTTTTGGAAAGATGCATTAATCTTCCCCACTCCTTCATTCTTGCAAAGTCCACAGTTTCCCTTATGGTATCTTGCGAAGTCCAAACGTTTCCTTGCCTTAGTATACCATTCATTGTCTCCAATGAATCGGTAATACATCCATTATCACAATGGCGGTGCGACGGTTGGAGGTATTCTTGCATCGGGGGCTCGCCTCCACATGTTTCCATGTGGCCTCCCTACGACCGTTGATCTTGCTTGTTACGGATTTCGAAGCGTCATTTCGATCTGGGCCATTGATTGTCTTTAGCTCTCAACCGTCGTCTTAATACCTTCTTCAACAACTTTTTTCACTGAACTTTCTTTCTCAATGGGTACTGTCTTAGGGGATACTTCAATTGGGGGAGAAACAGAGGATATTTTTCTCTTGCCTTTTTTGGCAATATGTAACTCTTCAGCAGATGAAGGACCCATGGAGCGAAGTCGACTTCTCAAGGTCCTCGCTATTTGAATCGGGGTTTCAGTACGGACAACTTTGACAAACCCAATATCAGAATTATCAGCATCTTCATTTCTTTCTACCTGATCCGGCTCCTGCCGATCAAATGGAATTTTCTCTTCAGCAACATCTTTTTTGGGCATTTTGGTTTTCTTCTTTGAAGTTTTCTTAACATCCTACTTTCTTTTCTTCCCTGACTTCCTTGACTTGGATTGAGGTTTCTTTTTAGATTTGTTTTCTTCTGAAATAGCCTTTCGGAGTTCAGAAACATTGGGAACTTCGTGTACATCGGTTCCTAATGAAAAAAAAAATGTAAAAGTGCAAAACAAATATTATTTTATATTAAAAAAATTACAATTTCTCAAACAATTTCATTGTATACCTAGTAGAAGACCATGGCTGGCCAGACCTGCATCAGTTCTTAGATCGGCCGAATCAACTGGTTCTCCAGTGGGAATTAAATCCCAAGTCTCTTGGTCATACTCATTTAGTTCAGGACGCTTATTCAAGGGAAGAAGAGAACTCAGAGAGTGCAAACACCAACGGGAACGATAGTTAGGAGTGGGAATGGCACAGAAAAAATACTTTTCTCTCCATTGTTTGTTGTCACGAGGGATGGAGGAATCAGTAAAAATTCGGGTATCTGGACCCAACTCATTCGCAATACATGTTCTTCTCGCAAAGTGGATGTAACCTCTCTCACGGGAAACTTTCAGAGTTTGATATTTTTTGAAGAGTTCTATAGAAGGGAGATGCCCCATTCTACGAATAAAAGCAAAAAAGCTGTTTGGAGTAAGTTGACAAGGACAAACATGGTAGTAGTCAAGCAGTGACTGAACTATGGGAACCAAAGGAACTCTAAAACTAGACTCAAGATGGTCAAGGTAAACAGCAATAACTCCAGGCTCTGCATCATATGGACGTTCAGAGGATCCAGGAACCCATACCTTAGCATCGGATGGAAAGAGATAATCTTCCAAGTACGAAGAGAGGTGCAATTTTTTAAGCTTACTTGGATACCACTCCGGACCAGCATATCTTGGATCTTTCTTCTCTACAGACATATCTACAGGTGTGTAAGGAACGATATCTTCATAATGAGCATAAAGAGCGGGTTTCCAGTCTAACGAGACTTGATCAGACGACAAAATAGTTAGGGCTTGCTCTGTTTGATCGGCAGTTGAAGGAGTATCGAGTCGGTCCAAAGTCTTGGGTGTTGCAAGGATTACTTGCAGAATCCATGTCAAATGATAAAAGAGAAGAGTAAAGATTTGAAGACTTCAAGTAAGAGTAGTTAGAGCAATGAAAATGGCGGATGATTACAATTTGTTTTCAAATGAGCGAGAGCAAATAACAGCGGATGAATAAATAAAAGGACGACGTAAGGCGAAAGAGGAAGGAGGTTTCTTGAAAAATTGGAGGGAAGTATAAGATGTTTCAGATCAATGGCTATATCTATTCGTACTCGACGCGTGGAGTCAATTAGTTGATTTAAAAGCATTACCTCTGGACACGTGGATGATATCAAACGAAAGAAGAGAGATATGATAACCGCATGTTGGGAAAAAATTTAATTTATGATCAAATGGCGCAAAGGAGGAAAACGTCAAAGAAGACAAAAAGTAAAATTGAAGAGAGAGAACAAAAATTTCTGACATATGAAGATTTTGGCTGATCTTACAGAGATTTGTGGGCTGAGCACAGTAATCTATGGTTAGGGTTACGAAGCACGGATCGACTCTCGATAAAATTATTCGTTTATATTCATAAATAAGTGATGGGTCGCCCATCACCGTTCGATTTAATTATAAGGATTTTTTTATTCTTGTTTTTTTTGGAAATTGACTTAATTAAAACAATTAAGTCTGAGGTTGCAATATTTAAAATATAAATAATTTTGGAAATTACAGGGCATTGATCAAGTAAAACCCTGCGAGGTGGAGGGAATATTAAAAAGTCTGATATGTGGGGAAAATATTTTCTTAACAAAAACGACGAAATCTACAAGACGATGACGTGCACAACATTCTGGAATTACCTAATAATTTATTCAAACCTCCTGACCAGACTCTTAGATAAGTTGAACCTGATCAGCATGGGGCTCGTGTTGTCAATAAAATACCCCAACCTCGGTTCAAGGTGATTCACTCCGGTCTAAATCTAAGATTATCGGTTTAAGTCCATTATATAAAGCAGTCTCTGGGTCACTCAACAGCTAAGAAGAAGCCCTAATCATGGTGGATGCTACTCAACAAACCATTAAAACACAAAAAGGATGTTATATTACAAAAGACAATAGATTAATTGATAGAGAAAAAGGAACTAAGGGGCAAGATATATTAATATATCAGAAAAATACTGAAACTGACTTTTTGTAAAACAAAAAATATAACAAAGGACTTTCAATGTTTCTATTTAAAGTTAAACATCAAAGATTTGGGTCTGCAGGAGTGTGGATATCATCTTTCTTGGATGGTGATTCATCGCTACAATCACCATCCTTACTTGAACATTCGGTTTCTTCCTCTTCAGAATCATTATCTTCATTGTCTTCTTCACTTTCTCCATTATCATCTGCAGAATCCTCAGAGTCAGGATGCTTCAAATTATTGAGATGAAAGAACTTACGAGAGGGAACACACTCTGGAGGAAGCGATTTAAAATCAATGTTTGGACAGATCCTGAGTATCTCAGAAAAAATCTGATCAGAACAGACTTTCACTACAGTCTTGCAGAACCTTAGGAAACTTGGGTTGTCTCTTGCTTCTTCAACTACAGAGGTAACATAACTTAGGAGAAGTTCATGATCATCCTTCATTCTTTTCTTCTCAAGTTCAAATTGCACTTCTGCTTCTTTTTTCTCTTCCTGAAACTTCACAACCATGGAAGTCCTCTCTTTTACACTTTCTTTCCAGGCAACAGCTAATTTATGTAATTCCATAGATACTTCATTGTAAGAAGTCCTCATATTGTCCTTCTCCAAGGACATCTCACTCAGAGCCAAACTCAAATTGTCTTTCTGGATTTCCAGATCTTCTTTCTCCTTCGGAAGAGAATCAAATGCTTGTTGCAGCAATTCATTTCTTCTTTCAAAGTTCAAATTCAATTTCTCCACTTCTTCTAATTTGATTTTCCATTCTGCTGTTTCTCTTTCAAAACCTTGGGACCAAGCAATTGCCCTTGCCAACTTAGCCTGAATTTCATCTCTTTCATGAGTGGCAAGTCTGGCCCTCTCCAATGCATTATTCTTCAACATCTCAATCTGCAAGAAGTCTTCCTTATATTTCATTAATGAATCCTTTGAACCTGAAACTTCTTCCTGCAAAAAACAGTGCTTGTATCAGAAGAAATTTGAAAATCATCTTCCAAAATATATATCTCAGAACATAAATCCTTTTCTCTGAACTGAGCAGACTCTAATTTCCTTTATGAGGATTTGAAACAATTCTTGAGTTCTTGTACCTGATCATTCAATTCAAAAGTACGTTTGATCAAATTGTCATTTTCCAAAGACATAGATTTCTGTCTTTCCAAGACCTCAGCAAAAGCATTGAAAGCAGCACCAAAGCATCTGCAGAAAAAGTGATAAAGACTTAGCAAAACAATGGATAATGAAAGGAAATTTATCTTAACAATAACGATAATAGTTAAGTTTTTACCCCCAGGCATGTGTGTAAAGCCCATCATCAGACATGGCAGCAATCTCTCTTTTGTCACGGGGTATTCTACCCTTGGTCCCCCATTCACGGGCAACTTCCCAATTCCAATTGGCACTATGATTTTCTTTCAAACCCCAAATAGGCTGAAAATGGTCACCAGAGTCAGCAACACTTTGGGCATCTTCTAATTCGCCCTATTGGCCAGGGCCAATTGGGTGTGGGTTCACATCTTCAAGCACATTATTAGGATTAACATCTACAGCGGCGTCATTCGAATCTACTTGCATGTCAACAACTTCAGCCGCAATGTTCTCTTCGTCATCAGATCCAATAAGAGGATCAGCTGGCATATCAAATTCAGGGGGAGCAACATGAACAAATCTTCATTTGGCGGACCAATCTGTGCATTCTCTTCACCAATATCAACATCAATGTTTATGTCTAGAACAATATTGTCAAAAACAGGGGTAGCCAAAGTAGGATCATGTATAGGGGGAGCCAAAATAGGGGCAGGCAAAGCAGGATCATGTATAGGGGGAGCCAAAACAGGGGCAGGCAAAGCAGGATCATGTATAGGGGGAGCAAAAACAGGGGTAGCCAAAGCAGGATCATGTATAGGGGGAGCCAAAATAGGGGCAGGCAAAGCAGGATCATGTATAGGGGGAGCCAAAACAGGGGCAGGCAAAGCAGGATCATGTATAGGGGGAGCAAAAACAGGGGCAGGCAAATCAGGATCATGTATAGGGGGAGCCAAGACAGGGGTAGGATCATGTATAGGGGGAGCCAAAACAGGGGCAGGATCATGTATAGGTGGACCAAAAACTAAAACAAGGTCATCATCAGCAACAACATTTTCATTTTCAGGAATATCCTTACGAATATTCTCTTCATAAACTAATTCAGGGGGAGGAGCGGGAACAAAAGTGTTATCATCAAACACCAGATCAGCTATTTGTTCAATAATATCACCTGCATCATTAGCAAGAATTTCTTCAGCCATATTCTTTAGATTTTCAATGGAATAATCAGGTATTTCCTTACCTTGATATTCATTCTCAACCATATTGTTTGGGAGAACAGAAACATCATGAGGTAGCATGGGTGACATGGGAGGAGTGAACACTTCATTCCTAGAACAATAAACGGGCTCACCAGTCTCTTCAACTACATGTCAGGAGTTTCAGCAGAAGGGGAAACCCCTGATTTTTCTTTCTTTCTTTTCTTGGAAGCTGATACCTTGTGGCTTGAAGAGGGACCTGCTGAGTTCAGATTACATCTCAGGCTTCTGGAGGTTCTTGAGGTTCTTATTCGAACAGGAGGGTTTTTACTGTCAATCACTTTGACAAACTCAATATCGGGCATTTCTTCATCAGCATTTTCTTGTACAATTTCTTCTTGTACCTGGTCTACCTTTTGCTGACCAGATGGACATTTTCTCTCAGCACTCTTCTTACCAACCTTTCTCTTGGGGGAATGACGAACAACAGAATGTTTTCTTTTCTTACCTGACTTCTCAGGTTTGGAATCACACTTCTGTTCTTCTGAAGCAACCTTTTGGAGTTCATAAATGTTAGGGATTTGATAAACATTAGTCCCTGTAAGAGAAACAGATGTGAACAACTGCAACAAAGTTTATAGTACTAAAAAAAAATAAGAAGAAGACGAAAAACCCTATCTTATGTACCTGGTAAGAGGTTGTGAGTTGCCAATCCAGCATCAGTCTTCCGTTCTGTTGCATCAATGGGTATTCCAGATGGGATCAGGCTCCATGTTTCCTGATCATATGCACTCTGCGTAGGACACTGGTTCAAAGGACGAAGGGATTCCTTTGTATGGAAACACCATCGAGAGCGGTAATTGGGAATGGGGATGGAACAAAAAAAATACCTTTCTCTCTATTTCTTGTTGTCATGAGGAATAGAGTGCTCGGTGAAGATTTTGGTTTTCTTACCCAACTCAGTAGCAATACAATTTCTTCGAGCAAAATGGAGATAACCACGCTCACGGGAAACTTTGAGTCTATGAAAATTTCTAAAAAGTTTGATAGATGGGGTGCGGGCCATTTGACGGATGAAGGCAAAGAAATAGTAAATCAACTTCCAACTGTTGGGAGTAAGTTGAGAAGGGCAAACGTGGTAGTAGTCAAGTAAAGACTGGACAATTGGAATCAGAGGAACTCTAAATCCAGAATCAAGGTGATGGAGGTAAATGGCAATAAAGCCGGGGCAAGCATTATATGGACGCACAGAATGTTCAGGAACCCATAACTTGGCATTAGAAGGAAAATGGAAATCTTGACGGTAAGACGACAGGTGAGATTCTTTGACCGTAGTTGGATACCATTCTGGTCCAACATGTCCGGGGTCCATCTTTTCTTTGGTGTGTCCAAGGGAACATAAGGAGTTATTTCTTCGTCGACAGCATACGGAGCAGGGCTATCAACATTAACATGTGAAGGCGCATTCACTTGTTCGGAGGTGCTGGGGCCTGATGAATTCATAGAGGGATCCATGAAGAAGAACAAGAAAGATCAGCAATGAAGGTTCAGGAATTATGATAATGGAGTTGCAGAGGAATGCAATTTGAGTATGAAGAGCAAAACTGCTGGTTATGGGTCGAAGCGGATGACAGGGAGTAAATAAATACGAAGATGAGGTGACATACTGAAAAGATTCTTGAAAAGTGGAGGGAAATATACGATGCTTCAGATCGACGGCTATAACTGTTCGTAATCGACGCTTGGGGTTTATCGGTGGATTTGGAAACATTGCGACTAGACACATGGATAAAATAAAAATGATTAAGGAGAGCATTACAATCGTGCAATGGGAAGCAAATAATATTTATTGATCAAACGACGGAGAAGAAGATAACGTCAAGGAAGCTGGACAGGTGCATTAATGAGGTGATTTGATTTGGGGCAGCTGACCTCAGAATTTGGATGATTACAAAACATTTGGGGCGGCTGACCACAAGAGGCATTATGGTTAAACATATTGAGATTAGCGTCTAAATTGATGACAACCTGAGAATCCGAATTCCAATACAAATTTCGAAAATGCATGATTTCTGGAAATAATACGAAAGGTTAAAGGATAAAAAACTTGGTGACGAAGATTAAGTGCATGAAAGCAGTTGAACTTTCAGAGTCAAAAGTACAGAATGAACGGTTCTGATTGAATTAAATCCAACTTCTATTGATTAATATTTCCGAAGTTGATATGAATTGAACAAGACTGATGACCTAAAGTACAGAGGAATGGGAATTTTTCACAAACGGTACAAAATATAGAATATTCTGAAGTCATGTGAAGGAAAGATTCAAACCTACTGACCAGACTCTCATAAAAGTTCAACCGGATCAGCTTGCTTGTGCGCTCATGCTGTCACTAAAATATGGTCATCCCTGTCACGTCCTCCCAGCCGGTACCCTATCTGGCATACCCGAGAGTGTGATCCACAGCTCGAAGATCAGGTATCGAGTGATCAACCTCCCACATAAACAATAACATAATCATGAACAATCATAATAAAAGTGCGGAAGATAAACCATAGATCCAATAAGGAAAGAATGAATCGTAAATAAATCAGAAAGATAGTTATAATCAGAGTATCAAACATATAAGTAAAGTGAGGCAAAAATCCCACTCTACAACCAGCGGAAAATTAGCTCTAAAAAGAATAAACTAGACAAAATCTAATCCCAGTAGCAAGTACATTGGGTAACTAAATTGTTCTCCACTTTATAGACAACATCCTTATAAGTGTAAATCTCATAAATATCACAAGGACGCTTCCACTCAATGGTCGGACTAAGCATCGTACGGAGCATAACCACTCGCGGGATCTTCAGTGTAATTGTGGTAACCGCAATCACCTTCCTGGAGATATGTCTCCTCGCCTTGCGCTTCTTCATAGGGACCGTCATAGTATTCAAGCACTGCTGCGGGATAGTCTAACAAACATTGTACAATAAAGGAATGAGTTTCAAAGAAACTCAATAAGGCAGTTAAAATCCATAATAACATAAATGGCAGGATTCCAGAACAAACATAAATGCAATATGATATGAGAAAAGCAATGAATGAATGAATCTAACTCTATGTATGCTGGTCTCTATTGGCAGACATGCTTTAAGTAATAGCACCATACTTCTTTAGGAAAGTCCACTCACATCCTCAACCATTTAAGATATCTTGGATTCTCTCACGGATCATTTCACCGGTCTTGAGCAGCCGATTGGTAATGGGTCCTTCATCCCTCGGGACAAACCATGGCAGGGGGTTAAGTCAACACACTCTCTCACAACCATTTGGTATAAGTACTTGGCGCATGTCAGGGTAAAACCTAGCCAAATGCAAGTCTTCTACTTAGTTATATCAAGTCAGATCCAGATACGTCCATTCCTCGTCCCTGACGATCCTTTCCAGTATCCTTCACACTAGAGTCCTCATAGTCCCTGACTACGGACTCATCAACCCTATTGATCATCCACATATGGTAAACGGGAAGCTCTCACGTCCTCTCACGGGTTGGTTACCGGTCTTAAGCGCCCGTGAGCCGAAGTCTAACCATATGCAACCCTACCAATAAATGGCCCCCACAATGTGATTCCTGTCCTCTCACGGGTTGGTTACCGGTCTTGAGCGCCCATGAATCCCCATTGCTACCACGGGTCGTTCGGTCTCAATACCCCTCCGATTAGGGTCTGACATAACAGGACATCCTAGCCAAACACTACTAGACAATCCTAGATATGTCATCCAACAGTTTAGGAAGGTGTCCAGAGGGCATCTCCGGAAACATCCCATAATATTCCCGTAGTAGTCCAAGGACAGAAGTGTCAAAAGGACACCTCTCCTTTCCAAACCATACTTAAGCATACACGTGCATCAATTCATATCATCACATATATGGTAACTTCATATATGTAAAGAAATCAATAAGTACAATCAACTTGTATATAATTGGTAAATAAATCATTCATGAATCAATTAATCATAAACAAGTAATGGTACTGTAATCAAAGTTATAAAATAGTAGTATATCATTGTAAGAATCTAATTTAGGAAACATGTCAATGATATTCAAATATAGAAACTAGATTCATGCTATCTATGTAATTAAGGAAATAACCATCCTTACCTTTTATAACTTGCGAAGGAATCCTAAGAAATCAAGTAAGATCTTGGCAAACTTGAGAAGAAGGTCCTAAACAAGTGTATACAACATATTAGGAAAGATCCCTAACAGAAAAGATACCAAAACATCCAACACAAACCAATTCTGGAGTTGCTGTACTCATTGGTCGAGTGGATTGGTCGACTAGCCTGATCGACCAATCGATCGACCAATGCGAGACGATAGCCTAAAAAAACAGAGTTTTAAGATATGAAATCCGAATTTGGTGGTTCAAAAGGGTACTAATCAAGGGGTAAACTACATCAGTAGTATTCTAACATATAGGGGACCTCAAAACACCAATCAAATCAAGACATCAAGATCCAAATTAGGAAACAAAAAGTTACCATAATTAGATCAACCATGGATCTTGATGAATTCGAAATAGAAATCAAAGACAAGAACAATAGGAGGATGGATCATTGCTTCAGGTAAAGGTATCATGGAAACATACTTAGATCTTCAAGGAAAAAGGCTTAGAAGCATAAATCTAAATAAGGAAATAAAACCTACCATATATGTAACTACCATGCTTCATGAAGAACACATAGTATGGTAGAAGAGAACAACTAGAGATTGATAGATTATGGATCATGGAAAGAAAACACAGTAATTAACTACTAACATGATCAATATAGAAGATCCAAAGAGATCAGAATTCAAATCAGAAGTTTAACAAGATTAGATCATGGTTTGATCATGATTCCTTCAAAAGCTTGCAATGATCATGGTTAAGATCATTGTTCTAGCCTCAAATCCTTAGGATGATCATGAGAACAAGTTCAGAGATGTTTGCAACAGAGAATGCAGCATCTCTTCTACTGTCTCAACTCAAAAAGGAAAGAAAAACAAAGATGGAGGAGAAGAAGAGAGAGTAGACATACCTTTTGATGCAAAAGGAAGAGTTTCGACGAAGATCCGTCAAGAAAACACTAAGGATGCAAGGGAGATGACTTGCAGAGGTCTTTGGTTCGTTCCAAAGAGTTTGGAGGCAGAAAATACGAAGTGGACTCGAGATTGGACTTAAATAGAGCAAGAAAAACCTAATTGCCAAAGACAACACTCATTGGTCAAGTGGATTGGTCGACTGGCCCAGTCGACCAATCAGTCGACCAATGCTGACAGCAAGTCCAAAACAGGGAATTGAAGGCCCAGATCAAATCCAATCCTAAAGGGGTTTTGCACACAAGTCAAGTGACTTACCTAATAGGTAGAAATGCCTTCAAACCAAGATAGAGAGCACTCCAAGTCCATCAACTAATCCGATCTTCATCAAGATTCAGTTTCCATAAATAGAACTTCATCATCAACTTTCATGGATTCAAAGCCAGACACCAAGTCCTCCACTGGGATGGCCCAAAGCTGACTTCTTACTTTACTCCGGGTCATCGGACCTACAAATAATCAAGGTTTCCGGGTCAAGGTTAGGGCTGGGTTTTACATTCTCCCCCCCTTAAAGAAATTTCGTCCTCAAAATTGAAAGCGTACCTGTGCTTCCAAAGAGGTAAGGAAACTTCTCCTTCATGTCTTCTTCCTTCTCCCAAGAAGCTTCTTCAGGGGTATGGTTCTTCCACCGAATCTTCACCAAAGGGATGGTGCGATTCCGCAGCTGCTTGTCCTTCCTATCCAAGATTTCAGCCGGTTCTTCATCGTAGGTCAAATCAGCACTAAGTCCTTCAGGTGCTTGCTGCAAGATGTGCTCCGATTCTCTATGTATTTTCGGAGCATCGAAATATGAAACACATTGTGAACACCAGCAAGAGGCGGAGGTAATGCTAATCGATACGCAACAGATCCAACCTTTTCCAAAATCTCGAAAGGTCCAATGTAACGAGGGCTAAGCTTTCCCTTAACATTGAATCTCATCACACCCTTCATTGGTGAAACCTTCAGAAATACTTTCTCTCCAACTTGAAATTCCAAATCGGTCCTTCTCTTATCAGCATAAGATTTGTCTTGATTGAGGCAGACTTAATCCTTTCTCTTATCATATCTACCATAGCACTCGTAGCTTCAATCATTTCAGGACCTAAGACTTTTCTTTCACCTGTCTCAGTCAAGTACAAAGGTGTCCTACAAGCACTGCCATACAAAGCCTTGAATGGAGCCATGCCTATTGTTGCTTGATAACTGTTGTTATAGGCAAACTCAACCAAAGCTAGGTGTTCATCCCAATTACCACCCATATCCACCACACAAGATCTGAGCATGTCTTCCAATGTCCGAATTGTCCGCTCGATTGTCCATCGACCGTGGATGATGAGCTGTACTCAAGTTCAATTGGGTTCCCAAGGCCTTCGCAAACTATTCCAAAACCTTGAGGTGAACCTAGGATCACGATCCGAAACAATACTCAATGGCACACCATGCGGACGAACCACATTATCCACATAAAGCCTTGCTAGCTTATCCGGAGTATGAGTGATCTTCATAGGAATGAAGTGGGCTGATTTGGTCAACCTATCAACAATCACCCACAAAGTGTCATTGCCTTTACTTGTCCGAGGCAAGCTAGTCACAAAGTCCATGGAGATATCCTCCCACTTCCAACTAGGAATAGGAAGAGGCTGAAGTAATCCAGATGGAGGTTGTCGAACGGCTTTCACATGTTGGCAAGTCTCACACTTGGCAACAAAATCATCAACATCAGCCTTTAGACCAATCCACCAAAAATGTTCCTTCAAGTCCTTGTACATCTTGGTGCTTCCGGGTGTATAGTAAAGACCGACTGGTGTGCTTCCTTCAATGTTTCTTTCTTAACTTCTTCGTTTTGTGCACGCACAGGTCTTCCTCTAAACAACAAAGCACCATCCATGGATATACCAAAGTCGGGGTCCGACTCGAGATTCGAAGAAATCTTCTCAACTTTGATCAAAAACTCTTGATCGAACTCTGTGAGAGCAACAATCTTATCTCTAAGACCAGATCTTGTTGTCATGGGCGAGAAGAATAAAATCAGAATTCTCGGGGGACGATTTCCAAATCAAAACTCTCAATAGAAGACCACAATGGTAAACTCAAAGCATTCAAATCCAAAGTCTTCTTCTGGTTCTTCCTACTAAGAGCATCACGCAACAACGTTTGCTTTCCCCCAGTGGTGATACTGAATATCACAATCATAATCGGAGACTAGTTCCAACCATCTCCTTTGTCTCATGTTCAACTCCTTTTGGGTAAAGAAGTATTTCAAACTCTTATGATCCGTGAAAATGGCAACCTTCTCACCGTAAAGGTACTGTCTCCAAATCTTTAAAGTAAAGACAACGGCGGCAAGTTCTAGATCGTGAGTGGGGTAATTCCGCTCATAATCCTTCAATTTCCGAGAAGCATAGGCTACGACCTTGCCATGTTGCATCAGTACACAACCCAAACCAATCTTTGACGCATCGGTATAAACTGTCATACCACCGGAACTATCAGGTATAGTCAAAACCGGGGCACTTGTCAATCTATCTTTCAACTCTTGGAAATTCTTCTCACAGGCGTCAGACCAAACAAACTTTTCTTCTTTCCTGGTCAACTTAGTCATAGGAGCAGCCAACCGAGAAAAGTTCTCAATAAACCTTCGGTAGTAACCCGCCAATCCAAGAAAACTTCTTATTTCCGTTACTGACTTCGGTCTTTCCCAATCAGCCACAGCTTGGACCTTTTCAGGATCGACACGAATACCTTCGGCTGGAACCACATGACTAAGGAATACCACTCTCTTAAGCCAGAAATCACACTTGCTAAACTTAGCGAACAACTTCTTTTCTCGCAACCTTTGCAAAGTGAAACTTAGATGACTCACATGCTCTTCTTCGCTCTTCGAATAGATCAAGATGTCATCAATGAAAACAATCACAAACTTATCAAGCACATCATGAAATACTCGGTTCATGAGGTCCATGAACACCGCAGGAGCATTGGTCAATCCGAAGGGCATGACTCTAAACTCGTAGTGACCATACCGCGTTCGGAAAGCTGTCTTGAAGATATCACTAGACTTCACTTTCAATTGGTGATATCCGGACCTTAAGTCAATCTTTGAGAACACAACTGCACCCTTCAACTGATCGAAGAGATCATCAATTCTGGGCAGCGGATATCAATTCTTGATAGTCAACTTATTCAACTCACGGTAGTCGATGCACAAGCGCATACTACCATCTTTCTTCTTGACAAACAAGACCGGAGCTCCCCAAGGTGACACACTAGGCTGTACGAAACCTCTATCAATGAGCTCATTCAACTGATTTTGCAACTCTTTCAACTCAGTAGGAGCCATCCTATACGGAGCTTTAGATACCGGAGCGGCACCAGGGACGAGATCAATAGAAAACTCGACATCCCTGTCCGGAGGCACTCCTGATAGATCATCAGGGAAGACATCAACAAAGTCGCAGACAACTCGACTTCATCGACTCTTTTCTCCACTATACCCTTGCCTTCGGATGAAGCATCATCCACTAGGGCATAGACTTGCATCGGTGTCAGACAGCACCTTCTTACAAACCCTACTCTTTTCACCCTGAAATTCAAAGACCGGACTTCCACAAATATGGAACTGAATCTTCTTTGAGGAACAAAGGAACACAGCTTTGTGGGCTGTCAACCAATCAATTCTCAAAATAACATCGAAGTCCTTCATGTCAAGAATTACAAAATTGGCTTCCAAGTTCTTCTCACCAATCAACACAGGACATTTAGATAACCCCTTATCTAGTTTCCCAACAGGACCAGTAGGTGTACTAATCAATAAACAACTAGACAACTTCTCAGGGATTAGGTTAGTCTTCATGATGAATGCGAGATGACATGAACGAATGAGATGCACCCGTATCAAATAAGACAAATGCGAAATAGAAGCAACTAACAATGTACCTGTAATCACTTCATGGCTTGGATCCTGCTCAAGACCTGGTAATACTGAAAACTCTACAAGAGGGAGGAGCAGGAGCACTCTTCACATGGGGCAGGCTGCTTGGGCGGGCCGCTTCGGACAGGCACGAGCAAAATGACCAGCTTGCTTGCAGTAGAAGCAAACGAGGATTCTTTGGATCCAACGGGGGTGGCTGCAACAGAGGGCTTCGAACAAAAGGCCTTGCACTTGCACTTGCTGGTGGTCGGTTTCCGCCATCTTGTCTAAACTGGCCGGGCTGCTGAAAACCCGTGTTCGACCTACACTCTTAGCCCGAAAGGTAGGAGTGGGGTAGGGTGTAGGTCTCACAAAACGACGGTCATTACGATCCACCAAACCAGAATTCCTTGATGCGCCGGGGCTTTTGCACACGAGCACTTTTCTTCTCTGTTTCTTCCAACTTCTTCGAGTTCTGCACCACTTGAGCATAGCTCACTATAGGTTGGACTGTGAGGTAAGCTTTAATGGCAGGGCGCAGTCCTTTGAAGAACTTCTTTGCTTTGGCGAGGTCATCCTTCAGAGAATCTGGAGCAAAGAAATGAAGCTCCTCGAACTTCTGTTGGTACTCCAACACAGACAGAGATCCTTGAGTAAGAATCATGAACTCAGCTTCCTTCGCATCTTTTACCGCCTCGGGAAAGTAGTTCATACAAAAAGCCTCTTTAAACAGCTCCCAAGTTACAACTCCTGCATGCAAACCTTCCAAAACAGGCCGAGTGGAGATCCACCATGCATCAGCTTCTTGTTGTAACTTCGGTGTCAACAAACAGAATCTTCGAGCTTCCGAGCATTGCGGATGTCGGAAAGCCTTCTCCAACTCACGAAGCCACTTGTTAGGAAACAAGGGGTCCTTGGTAACTCCGGTGAAAGTGGGTACTTGCATCTTGGGAAAACTCTCCATCAGGCGAGTATGAGGAGTTCCAGCTAAACCTCCCGCATTCGGGGACTGCGGCATGAGGATTCAGATTAGCACCAGCCCGGGTCTCATTATGAAGAGTCATGAAACCCACCAACATCTGGTTGAACCGAGCCGCTTGTTCTTTGCATCATATTGCCCATAATATTGGCAATATCTCGGAAACTTCCAACATTCGGGGACACCGGGTATCTCATGAGTACCCTGATCAACATTTGGTATCTCGCCACCTCCATGAGGTATTTCACCACCTCCCTGAGGTATTTCACCACCTCCATGACCACTGGATTCACCACGCCCACTTCTCAGAGTAACTATTCTGCAAAACCGAGAACATCAAAATACCGAATTTCGAAGTTTCAATATAAACCACAAGTCCAAATGATTTGAAAACTTAAATCATGCTCAAATATATCCATATAGTCATCAAACAATAATCCATAAGGCAAAAATCACATTTTCCAAAAATTCAACAGCAAATGAGGTCTTTGTGACCATTGGTCGAGTGATTGGTCAGTGACCCGGTCGACCAATGAGTCCAATGCGACGATGAATGCGAAAATTCGCATTATAAGCCTCATTTTCACATTCCAAACTCATTCTAACTTCTTCCAAAGGTGAGAGGGCTCTAGGGAAAGTCTCCAAGAGTTCTCACAAGTGTTCTTGAGGTGATTTGGTGCTTCAACAACAACACAACAACCCACAATCTTCACAACAAGGTAAATCTCTCATTCTTTCTTCCATTTTCATCTTCTCATGCTTGCATTTCAATCAAAACCATGCTTTGCTTGTATCCAATGCTAGATATCATACTTAGGAATGCTTAGAAACATATTCCCTAGGTTTTAAACACAATGCCATGCATAGACAACAAGTTTTAACATGTTGGTGTTCATCTCGCAATGTTTTTATACCGAAATCGATATCTTTAGAAAAATTCCGTTTTCTCTCAAACCGCTTGAAATTTTCGCACGAGATCAAATGCTACATGCTCAAGATGACATTGTAGATAGGTCCATACAATTTGATTAAAACAATTTCAACTTTTCAAAAATCCAATTTTGACCTAAATTGCAAAATCCCCAAATTTCCTTCTTGCTGAATTTTTCGCTTTAATCCAAGTTTTCGATCGATTTTCATCAAACAAACTTCATAGACATGAAATTCCAAGTATTGCGCACATGCTAGTATGTTCAAATCAAATTTCCCCCAAATTTGAAATTTTCCGAAAAATTACGAAAATACCCTTTTTGGCTCAAATCTTAAGGTAGCACTAACTGGAATTGTCTCTTGTTTCTTTCACAGATATCCACTATGCAGAGGGGAGGGCGAGGACGAGGTAGAGGTCGTGGTCGCATTGTAGGTGCTCTTAGGGGCAGAGGTCGGGTTCCTTCGAGCCTAGACGGGAGGTTAGGAGACCGGACATGTTTGACACACCTCGGGCCGAGTTCCTGTACGAGGCCTACTTCGATTCTTGCAATATCGAGATGGGACGTCTACTTCACTTACGCCAGCTCGGAGCCTTTAGGATTCGGCAGAGATTCGACACATTGCGGTGGACTCATCTCTTCACCGAGGATCTGCCGGTATACCGGAACTAGTGAGGTTGTTCTTCAGCAACCTTACCTACACAGGAGGAGGCTCGAGGCCAAGGACATCCGCTTAGACTTGTCCTCGGGAGCGGGGTCTTCCGGACTCGGATTCGCTTCTCTACCCGGACACTGGCTGAGATCTTGCGGGTTCATTACTATCCACAGCGGTGTGTGTGGATACCTGCAGGAGCAGATCTGGACAGCCATCTGATGCCGTACGAGCTACGCGAGATATGCTCTACGCTATGGGATAGCCGTCGATGCTTCACTCCGTGGACCAGCGGACGGATGACGGATTCTGCACGGATTATCGGTAGCATAGTCGGCCGAAACATTATGCCGAAAGCCGGACATCACCATCGGGTCACAGTGATGGAGGCCTTAGTCATCTACCGCATCTACATGGGCTTCGAGATCGATCTCTCCTACATCATTCAGCAGGTCATGCTGGACTTAGTTCTGCGGCCTAGCATGCGGAACCTTTGCTATGGGAGGCTACCGACTTTGATCTTCGGGCATTTCGGGGTGAGTTTCGAGGATACACCGGTGGACACTGGTTCACGGGGATACTCTATTGGGACTCGGACCAATCGTCAGATGAGACTACAGCAGTCAGAGAGATCTCCTGGTCAGGAGGGTGAGGATGAGGATCAGGGGTTAGAGGATGGTGGAGAGGATATCGGTCCTGATAGTGATGATCAGGCCGGAGATGAGGCAGATATGCATGAGGCTGAGCCTGTGCATCACGAGTTTCCTTCATCACACTTCGAGGCAGGTGGCCCTTCACATGCAGTTCCGGAGACTTCAGATCTTGGAGCACAGATGTAAAACCCAGCCCTTGTTATTTGTAGGTCCAGTGACCCGAAGTAAAGTAAGAAGTCAGCTTTGGGCCATCCCAGTGGAGGACTTGGTGTCTGGCTTTGAATCCATGAAAGTTGATGAGGAAGTTCTATTTATGGAAACTGAATCTTGATGAAGATCTGATTAGTTGATGGACTTGGAGTGCTCTCTATCTTGGTTTGAAGGCATTTCTACCTATTAGGTAAGTCATTTGACTTGTGTGCAAAACCCCTCTAGGATTGGATTTGATCTGGGCCTTCAATTCCCTGTTTTGGTCTTGCTGTCAGCATTGGTCGACTGATTGGTCGACTGGGCCAGTCGACCAATCCACTCGACCAATGAGTGCTGTCTTTGGCAATTAGGTTTTTCTTGCTCTATTTAAGCCCAATCTCGAGTCCACTTCGTATTTGCTGCCTCCAAACTCTCTGCTGCACGAACCAAAGACCTCTGCAAGTCATCTCCTTTGCATCCTTGGTGTTTTCTTGACGGATCTTCGTTCGAACCTCTTCTTTTTGCATCAAAAGGTATGTCTACTCTCTCTTCTTCTCCTCCATCTTTGTTTTTCTTTCCTTTTTGAGTTGAGACAGTAGAAGAGATGCTGCATTCTCTGTTGCAAACATCTCTGAACATGTTCTCATGATCATCCTAAGGATTTGAGGCTAGAACAATGATCTTAACCATGATCATTGCAAGCTTTTGAAGGAATCATGATCAAACCATGATCTAATCTTGTTAAACATCTGATTTGAATTCTGATCTCTTCGGATCTTCTTTATTGATCATGTTAGTAGTTAATTACTGTGTTTTCTTTCCATGATCCATAATCTATCAATTTCTAGTTGTTCTCTTCTACCATACTATGTGTTCTTCATGAAGCATGGTAGTTACATATATGGTAGGTTTTATTTCCTTATTTAGATTTATGCTTCTAAGCCTTGTTCCTTGAAGATCTAAGTATGTTTTCATGATACCTTTACCTGAAGCAATGATCCATCCTCCTATTATTCTTGTCTTTGATTTCTATTTCGAATTCATCAAGATCCATGGTTGATCTAATTATGGTAACTTTTTGTTTCCTAATTTGGATCTTGATGTCTTGTTTGGATTGGTGTTTTGAAGTCCCCTATATGTTAGAATACTACTGATGTAGTTTACCCCTTGATTAGTACCCTTTTGAACCACCAAATTCGGATTTCATATCTTAAAACTCTGTTTTTTTTAGGCTCTGTCCGGCATTGGTCGATTGATTGGTCGATGGGCCGCGACCAATCCACGCTGGACCAGTCGACCAATCCACTCGACCAATGAGTACAGCAACTCCAGAATTGGTCTGTGTTGGATGTTTTGGTATCTTTTCTGTTAGGGATCTTTCCTAATATGTTGTATATACTTGTTTAGGACCTTCTTCTCAAGTTTGCCAAGATCTTACTTGATTTCTTAGGATCTCTTTGCAAGTTATAAAAGGTAAGGATGGTTATTTCCTTAATTACATAGATAGCATGAATCTAGTTTCTATATTTGAATATCATTGATATGATTCCTAAATTAGATTCTTACAATGATATACTACTGTTGCATAACTTTGATTACAGTAGCATTACTTATTCATATTGAATTGATTCATGTATGATTTACTTATCAATGTTATACAAGTGATTGTAATTATTGATTTCTTTCCATATATGAAGTTACCATATATGCGATGATATGAATTGATGCATGTGTATGCTTAAGTATGGTTTGGAAAGGAGAGGTGTCCTTTTGACACTTCTGTCCTTGGACTACTACGCGAATATTATGGGATGTTTCTTGAGATGCCCTCTGGACACCTTCCTAAACTGTTGGATGACATATCTAGGATTGTCTAGTAGTGTTTGGATAGGATGTCCTGTTATGTCAGACCCTAATCGGAGAGGTATTGAGACCGAACGACCCGTGGTAGCAATGGGGATTCATGGGCGCTCAAGACCGGTAACCAACCCGTGAGAGGACAGGAATCACATTGTGGGGGCCATTTATTGGTAGGGTTGCATATGGTTAGACTTGGGCTCACGGGCGCTTAAGACCGGTAACCAACCCGTGAGAGGACGTGAGAGCTTCCCGTTTACCATATGTGGATGATCAATAGGGTTAATGAGTCCGTAGTCAGCGACTATGAGGACTCTAGTGTGAAGGATACCGGAAAGGATCGTCAGGGACGAGGAATGGAAGTATAGGATCTGACTTGATGTAACTAAGTAGAAGACTTGCATTTGGCTAGGTTTTACCACGACATGCGCTAGTACTTATACCAAATGGTTGTGAGAGAGTGTGTTGACTTAACCCCCTGCCATGGTTTGTCTTGAGGGATGAAGGACCCATTACCAATCGGCTGCTCAAGACCGGTGAAATGATCCGTGAGAGAATCCAAGATATCTTAAATGGTTGAGGATGTGAGTGGACTTTCCTAAAGAAGTACGGTGCTATGACTTAAAGCATGTCTGCCAATAGAGACCAGCATACATAGAGTTAGTTTCATTCATTCATTGCTTGTCTCATATCATATTGCATTTATGTTTGTTCGGAATCCCGCCATTTATGTTATTATGGATTTTAAGCGCGCTTACTCGAGTTTCTTTGAAACTCATTCCTTTATTGTACAATGTTTGTTAGACTATCCCGTGCAGTATTGAGTACTATGACGGTCCCTATGAAGAAGCGCAAGGCGAAGAGGCATATCTCCAGGAAGGTGATTGCGGTTACCACAATTACTCTGAAGATTCCGCGAGTGGTTATGCTCCGTACGATGCTTAGTCCGACCATTGAGTGGAAGCGTCCTTGTGCCATTTATGAGATTTGCACTTATAAGGATGTTGTCTATAAAGTGGAGAACAATTTAGTTACCCATTGTACTTGCTATTGGGATTAGATTTTGTCTAGTTTATTCTTTTAGAGCTACTTTTCCACTGGTTGTAGAGTGGGATTTTTGCCTCACTTTACTTATCCCTGTTTGACACTCTGATTATATCTATTATTCTGATTCATTTATGATTCATTCTTCTTTATTGGATCTATGGTTTATCTTCCGCACTTTTATTATGATTGTTCATGATTATGTTATTGTTTATGTGGGAGGTTGATCACTCGACACGCGATCTTGGGCTGTGGATCACACATTCGGGTATGCGATTGGATAGTCTTGGCCCGATCGACCAATCGGTCGACCAATGCGTGACAAGTCCAAAAACAGGAATTGAAGGCCCGATCAAATCCAATCCTAAAGGGGTTTTGCACACAAGTCAAGTGACTTACCTAATAGGTAGAAATGCCTTCAAACCAAGATAGAGAGCACTCCAAGTCCATCAACTAATCCGATCTTCATCAAGATTCAGTTTCCATAAATAGAACTTCATCATCAACTTTCATGGATTCAAAGCCAGACACCAAGTCCTCCATTGGGATGGCCCAAAGCTGACTTCTTACTTTACTCCGGGTCATCGGACCTACAAATAATCAAGGTTTCCGGGTCAAGGTTAGGGCTTGGTTTTACAATCCCGGTTATTCCCATTATACACAGATCAAGCAGCATTGATCTGTCTCAGACCTCCAGCCCGTCAACCTAATTCAAACTTCCAAAAATAAAAGAAACAAGATCCAACCTACTCAAAATAAATAATTTCAAAAGCAAATACGTTTTTCAAAAAGAATAATTAAATCATACCAACGTCTATTTACTGAGACAAAGTTCCTCTACTACATCAGTTGTAAAACGATTTGGTAAAGTACTGAATGTAATGTGGCAACCTGAAATCCACCAACTTTTGGTATGACACACCAGACTTGAGAAATAGACATTAGAAGTAGCAATATACTTGATAGTCGAAACTAGTCAGTCTGATGAAACATAATCATTTTTTCTCAAGTACCTTCATAACGGAACCATTCCGTTTCAACTATCTGATCAGTCTGATGAAAAGGAATTATTCTGTTTAAAATAGGTTCAGAACAGAACCATTCAATTTTACCAAGTTTGCCTAAACGTAATCGCAATCATACATACAAAACCTTCATATCTTCATAATTTTTTGGTAAATTAGAATAACAACTGTAAATACCAACTCTTTATGTGAAGTATTTTTGTATTGGAAACCCCAAATAAAAACTAAAAAAAATATCCCATAATTGACCAACCAATCACTGTTATGCACACTGAAATTTCCAAATGAAGAATTACAATAACGTGTATGGTCTATCATTGTTTTATACAAATTTAAAGGGAATAAAGAATGTTTCAATATGAATGTCATGTTTCAATTATTTGTTTCATCAGACTGTAATTGTCATATGAAAGGTTGATATGACAAATAAAAGAATTGGATGTCCAGAGCATCATATATAGAAGCTGTGGTTCAGCAAATTGCTGATACCTTAATGTTCACTACACCAGCAAAATATTATTCACCGTGACTTGAAGCCTGACAAATGCCTGTTCTTGAATGAAATCCACAATTCGCCTTTGAAGATTATGGACTTTGGTTTGAGTTTGTCGATGACTTCACTGACCCAATTGTTGGAACGTTTGCTTCAATTGATTATGTCTCACCAGAGACTTCATCACGTCAGAATTCCACTTTCCCTCCTTTCTGGGTAATGTCTGAAAAATTCATGTGAAATATAGTCGATATTCATGCACAAACTAAAATTTAAATGCATTAATAAACTTAAAAGGAATCCTAAATGATTCCTTATGAATATTAATTGATAGTTTACAATTATAAAGAAGAATACGATGTGGATTAAAACACATACAACCATACACCATCTTCATACATTCACTGCACTATAGTTGAAGTTTAACTCAAGAACAAAGCCATGAGCTTTATTTATATATATATATACCAACCATATGAATTTCAAAGGTTACCATTTTTTAGATCACACCAACCGTTGTCTTGTTCCTGGAGATGTTTATTTTATGCTGACTTGGATTAGACCTATTTAGGTTCTAATCTTACATTTATTTGTGTCTTCCAATATCTATTTTATAAACACAGAAGTATAAAAGATGGATTTGTTGAGATGACGATTGATAGGGGGATTATCCATAGATGGTTTCAAGAAATAAATGTAAAATTAAAGGAAAAAGAAGGTTCTGAAGACTCTGATGCAAAGGAAAACATCAGTCAAGCATCAGTATTTGTCAAAAGTACTGATTTAATGAAATGAAGTTTGTGAACAACCACCCCCTGTATACCTAAACCAGAAAAACCTAAAATCCATCCATATTAGATGAAAAACTATTATATGATGATCCATCAGATGCACCAGATGGATAAATAAAAGATGCATTCTATAAAAAGAAGTCATTTACAGCAATAACTACAAACATTCATGTGTAAAGACAGAAAATATCAGAATAAGGGCATGCAAAATTTTACAAGATATGTTCAAAAAAGCAGATCAGAAAAATTAAAGTATCAGCTTAACAAGCAGATCAAAAAAAGGGCATGGAAAATTAAAGAGCAGCTTGTATGTTTCCTTTTTTATACCCGACCTTTCCTAACAATGCTCTAGCCTCCTGTGTACAGGAAATGTATTTGAGCTTTGTAACCGAATTATAGATAGAAAAGCATTTGAACTTCTTGACCAAATTCATAGAACCAAAAGACATAGGAATTAGTATCTCATTCATAAGCAATGTTAAGCTACCCATTAGTTTAAGAAACAAAGATTTCAAAAGACAACCAAATTTGAAATTTTTTGTTGGGAATAGAATGTTAAAAATGAAGGATAGAAGGTTAAAACTAAACAGCGCCACAATAATGAATTGAAGATGGACAAGAATATAGCCGAAGCTTTTAACACCGCGATTCACTTATTTCTGAGAACCAACAGATAACATTATAGCTAGGAACTGAGCACAATGATTATCGACATATCCCATACAAGTAGCTGTAAAGGTCCAGAGTATATGGAAAACAAACGCATTGACCACCTATAGTCTTCTCGATATGACCATAATGATCTTACACAATGCAATAGTTAACGAATCCACAATGTCAACTAAATAACCACAAACAGGCACAACCCAACTCATTGTAACATCTAATGTGGAAAGTAAATAGGCACTTTCCTCTATAAAAGTAATCTTTCAAATATAGCATACAATTGTATGAATATAAAATAATTGTATGTATGCAACAGTTAACAAATCCACAATGTCAACTAAATAACCACAAACAGGCACAACCCAACTCATTCTATCATCTAATGTGGAAAGCAAAAAGGAACTTTTCTCTATAAAAGTAATATTTCAAATATAGAATATGGTGAATTGGTTAACATGTATTTTCTATGCCGTTCTCCGAAATCAAAATTACATTCACATAGTCAAATCTCAGCAAAATCAAAACCCAAGATAATGTGCAGTAACAAACCTCATAGTTCAGACAACTAGTTTCACGAAGGGATGATTCAGCCTCTTCAATATTGCTAGTATCTGGCTTCTGCTAACTTTCACCAGTTCGATAGAGTAGAGACTGGCCAACGAGTCAGATGAGGGAACCATTTCATCTGTTATTATCTGCTCTCCGGAACAAAGGCATTTCACCATCCTCCCCAACCTTGCTCTAACACTGCTTCTCTGATTTCTCCGTTTGTCACGTCCCATTATGTTTCATTAGACTGGAGATTTTTCTGATCATCTCAATTGCAGAAGACCCAAATCAGCCCCGATGATTCATCGGGTCGAAGATAACATAATCATAGTTTCACTTATTGGGTAAAATAAGATGATCGACTCTCTGTAACATGGAAAAATTCAAAAATTGCAGGAATAACAAGTTAGACAAGAGATATAATAATCGAACCGGAGACTCCATTTCCAGTTAGAATAATAAAATAGAGAAGACAACATTTCACCACTCACCCATAAAAATAAGAAACCACGCAGATCTCCTTTGTATATATAGCCATTTTTTTCCCTGAAATAAATTAAAACAATCCTATAATAGTTCAAATTCAAAGCGTCAACAGAAGAATTAAATAGTCAAAACTGCCACCAGACTCCAGAAATCAACAAAATCATTAGAAATCCCACACCGTCAACCCGACCATCCTAAGTAAAGCAGACGAACCATGGGGATATCCTAACCAAACTCAGTTGAATTTCGCACAAGCCCAAATGCTGATTTTCCTAAAAAACCAGACCAGAAGAAGTGACACTAAAACCCATAAGAGATCGCAACCATAAAGAAATTACATTTTGTTCAAAAAATAGAAGAAACCGAGCCCACATTACATGAAAACCCCCAAACCCCCACCCATTCCTCCACTTCCTCCCCAAAAAAAAAAAATACGGTATCTTCTTCGAAAACCTCTTTGATTGACCAGGAATCCAAACCTTCAAGAACTCTTCTTTCTATTTCCTTCTTTATCAGAAAATTCTCTTCTTTAGAACATATTCACAACTTGTAATTCTTGGAAACATTTTTCATTCTACGATAAAAGGGAACAACTGCAAGGAAAGATGGAAGAACCGAAGAGGGACACCAGAACACTACAACCTTACCTCAAACTAGGGCTTCTTTCTTCTGCTTAAAGATTCTTCTTCTCCTTCGATCGAAAACTGGGAAGCGACCTGCGACTGAACCTATACCTCTTCTGCTTCGATCAAAATTGGGAAGCTTTCAACTCATCAAGCTGCCGCAACTGTTTCGCTATGGCTTCCAATTCCTTTTCGTCCTCATCAAAATTCATCTGCATCACAGTCGTGCTACACTTTGTGGTTGAGTTTCAACCTCTTCTTCTTCTTCTTCTTCTCCAGAACGTCAGAGCTCGAAATCGTTCACAAACGAAATGAGGGTTGGGCGGTGAAAGAATGGGTTTTGTGTATTTCAAAATATTTTGAAATTCAAAATTTACCCGCGCATGGGTTTGAAATCACTTCGTATTGTATACAAATGTATTTTGTTAAAGGTATAAAACAATTGTATGTATGTTGTGTTTTATAAAACATATTTATAACATATAATACAACTCAAAAGAGAAACTCGAACCGCCCAACTCAAACCGGTTTAGCATCATTGGACCGACCTGTTCCCAAAAAGCTGCTTTAACAGGTTGTTTATATTATTTTAATGGAAGGATGATGCGAGCCGTCAGATTAGATCGGACGGCTTGCTTGACGGTCCTGCGCATTAATTACGCAAGACCTCAGCAAAATTGTCTCTAGAGTCTAGTTCTAGGCAAACAATTCAATCAAGAAGTCTCCTCTTATCTTCAGTCTACCAGTTCACCCTTAGATAAAACTAAACTAGGTACCAAATAATACCAAGAACTCAAGATCTAAGCAATATTGACCTTCTTAGACATTTCACCTTTATAAGCACATTATTTCACTTCTTTCTTTAATGGTAGCAGTTCTAGTCCGTGCAATGTCTTGCCTCTTAAGCTTTCTAGATGGCCTATTTAACGAGTGTTGGGTCAGCCACTCTCAAGCCAGGTGGCCTTAAGGGATTAGGTGTAGAATATTCCTTGAACTTACTTACTCAAGCCAACTAGGCTACAGGCCAAGACTGGACCAAAGACACCCCAACTCTTTGACGCGAGGCACGATGTTGGTGACACTGAGACCCAGTTACTAAGAAGGAGGTCTAAACTTTAAACTTCAGCAGATTATTATTATTATTATTATTTTTTTCACATTATACTTCAATTCACTTCACATTTAAATAATCTAAAATCGGTCTCAACTTGTCACCATAAGCACAAGGCAATACAAGATAACTAGATGGTCAAACCTTTTGGACTACCTGGAGTTCCTATTTTTCGATTCAACCTCAATCTCAAAATGTAAAACCCATTACTATTCTCACAAGAGGGTGTTCATTACATCAGATGGGATTTCTAAAACACTTAAACTCTCATTTTTTATCTAATCAAGGAATTAAAACATGCATCTTACCAAAGCCAGAAAAAATTGGGCACTTTTTATCTTTGTGACAATGCTCTACCAAGTATCAACAAGTCTTACTCGAGTTGACACCCCCCCGGCACACTTAAATTATGCAATGACCTTAGTGCATGCAAGATATATAAAAAAAATGATAGAAGCAAATAGAGGAAAGAGTTTACCCGATGTTTGAAATCATGATAGAGCACGCAACAATAAAACCTAACAACAAACAAAGAAAAGAGAAGAAAAAGAACAAGAACTAACATCTAAACAAATGGGTTGCCTCCCATAAAGCGCTAAGTTTAGAGTCTTCAGCCGACGGACTCGGTGAGATGCAACCAATGGAGGTGGAGGCTCAAATCTAAATGTGAATGGTGACTTCTCCAAAGAAGTGGAAGAGTCCAACAATGTGTTGACTTCCTCAATATTTAGGTTAGATTCCCCAAATGGCAAGTAATGTTGTAGGGGATCATCAATAGGCATGTTTGGAATATAATCAACCACTAACTCATCAATAAAGTTAATTGCAAAGCACTTTTCATCTCTATTTGAGCTTACAGATGCATTGAAGATGTTGACTCTAAGTTTCTTATTGCCAAATGATATGTCCATGACACCTGATCTACAACTAATGCAAGCATTCGCAGTGGCAAAAAAGGGCCATCCAAGAATGACTGGTGATAAGTTATTGGTAGTTGTATTGTCCATATCTAGGATCAAAAAACAACAGGAAAATATAGATCCTCAACCTTTACCAAAATGTTTTCAAGTAGCCCACGGGGTCGTTCGATTGAGCGGCTTGCCAATTGTAGAATCACATCAGTGGATTTCAAATCTCCTAGACCAAACCTATCATAAACTGAACCGGGTAAAATATTCACACTGGCTCCCAAATCAATCAATGCTTTACTTATGGATAAATCTCCAATGACACATGAAATTAAAGGTGTACCTGGATCTTTAAGTTTAGGGGGCAGTTGGTTGAAAATTACCAAGCTGACTTGTTCAGTTAGGTGCACAATTTTACGTGTTTGAGTCTTCAACTTACGCTTTGAGTGCACAAATGTCACATCCTCCCAGCCGGTACCCTAATTGGCATACCCGAGAGTGTGATCCACAGCCCAAAAGATCAAGTTTAGGAACGATCATATCCATTTAGCACAATAACAAATCAAAAGCAAGAACAAATCATTGTATTCTAATAAGTTAATAATAAAATTCAAGAAAAGATCTCAAAAGAATCACTAAGAATATCAGAGTGCGAAAACATGATACCAAATCAAAAGACAACTGTAGAGTATAGCGGAAATATACTCCACAACATATGCGGAGGTAGATCGAAATCTAAGTAAAGCTCTAAGCTAATACAAGTAAAGTAAAAGATAAGTCTAGAAGAAACAAGAGAAATCTAATCCACATCTTCAGTCTGCTCTTCTTCATCTTCAGTTTTCATCTTCTTCACCTTGCCCTTCCTTATATGGACCATCATCATATTTCAAACCTGTAGAGAAGTCTAACAAAAGATATGGTACAAAAGGAGTGAGTTTCGAAAGAAAACCCAAGAAGGCGATTAAATCCATAATAACATAAATGGCAGGATTTCAAAACAAACATAAATGCAATATGGTATGAGACAAACAATGAATGTATGAATCTAACTCTATCTATGCTAGTCTCTATTGGCAGACATGCTTTAAGTCATAGCACCATACTTCTTTAGGAAGGTCTCATCACACAACGCCTTTTGGTAGTGGGTTCGGCATCCCTCGGGACATTCCATGGCTGGGGGTATAGGTCACCGCTCTCTCACATCACCATTGGTCTAAATCTTGGCGCATGTCGGGGGTAAAGCCTAGCCAAATGCAAGTCTTCTACTTAGTTATATCAAGTCAGATCCAGATACGTCCATTCCTCGTCCCGACGATCCTTTCCGGTATCCTTCACACTAGAGTCCTCATAGTCCCTGACTACGGACTCATCAACCCTATTGATCATCCACATATGGTAAACGGGAAGCTCTCACGTCCTCTCACGGGTTGGTTACCGGTCTTGAGCACCCGTGAGCCCAAGTCTAACCATATGCAACCCTACCAATAAATGGCCCCCACAATGTGATTCCTGTCCTCTCACGGGTTGGTTACCGGTCTTGAGCGCCCATGAATCCCCATTGCTACCACGGGTCGTTCGGTCTCAATACCCCTCCGATTAGGGTCTGACATAACGGGACATCCTAGCCAAACACTACTAGACAGTCCTAAATATGTCATCCAACAGTTTAGGAAGGTGTCCAGAGGGCATCTCCGGAAACATCCCATAATATTCCCGTAGTAGTCCAAGGACAGAAGTGTCAAAAGGACACCTCTCCTTTCCAAACCATACTTAAGCATACACAAGCATCAATTCATAACATCACATATATGGTAACTTCATATATGGAAAGAAATCAATAATTACAATCAACTTGTATATAAGCTGGTAAGTAAATCATACATGAATCAATTAACATAAACAAGTAATGCTACTGTAATCAAGATTATGCAACAGTAGTATATCATTGTAAGAATCTAATTAAGGAAACAAATCAATGATATTCAAATATAGAAACTAGATTCATGCTATCTATGTAATTAAGGAAATAACCATCCTTACCTTATATAACTTGAAGAGAATCTCCAAGGATCAAGGAAGATCTTCCTAAACTTGGCAAGAAAGTCCTAAACAAGTATACATATTATATTAGGAAAGAAACCTAGAAGGTAAGAGATCAAATCATCCAAAATAGACCAAATATGAGGTTCTTGTCCTCATTGGTCGGTTGACTTGGTCTATCGCCTCGGTCAACCAATGAGTCGACCAATAGAGACAGTGGCCTTCAAAATCAGAGTTTTTAGAATATAGAACCGAATTTGGTGGTTCAAAAGGGTACCAAACAAGGGGGAAACTACTATGAAAGTATCCTAGTATATAGAGGACTTCAAAACACTAATCAAATCAAGTCTTCAAGTTACAAATTAGGAAACAAAAGTTACCATAATTAGATCAATCATGGTTCTTGAAGAATTCATAGTAACAATCATGGACAAGAACAATAGGATGATGGATCATTGATTGTGATAAAGAAATCATGAAAAGCATGCATAGATCTTCAAGAAAAATAGATCTAAGACTTAAGAACATGAATCTAAATAAGAAAACAAAACTTACCATAAATGTATTAGTCATGGTTTTCTAAGAAAGCATGGTATGATCAAGAAGAAAGAACTAGAGATTGATAGGTTACAACTCTTGTAAAGAAAACACAACAATTGACTACTAATATGATCAATAAAACAGATCTAAGAAGATCAGAATTTGAATCAAAAGATGAACAAAGACAAGATCATGATTTAGATCATGATTCCTTCAAAAGCTTGCATTGATCATGATTAAGAACATTGCATTAGCCATTAATCCTTAGGAAGATCATGAGGGATGAGTAGAGAGATGTTTGCAACAGAGAATGCAGCATCTTCTCTACTGTCTCAGCCCAAAAAGGAAAGAAAAACAGAGATGGAGAAGAAGAAGAGAGTGTAGACATACCTTTGATGCAAGAGGAAGAAGATTACTTGAGTTCTTGCGAGGGATCAACCAAGGATGCAAGGAAATTGATTAGAATGGAGTTCTAACTCGTTCCAGAGGCTTAGGAGGCAGAGGAGACGAACTAATCCCGAGGTTGGACTTAAATAGAGCAAGAAAGACCTAAATCTGGAAAACAGATCTCATTGGTCGATTGGATTGGTCTACTGGCCCAGTCGACCAATCAGTCGACCAATGGAGACAAACAAGGTATAGATTGCCTTTGTTTTGGTCATAACTTCTTTGTTTGAAGTCCGATTGATCCGAAATTCGAAAGGGAACTTCACAAAAACATAATAAGACTATCAAGCATGAATTGGGCATCATCCATTGTCCAAAAATCAGTACTTTATAATTTGGAACATGAGTTTCTAAATTGGAAACAACATGGTTTTCATAGCAAACTCACCATGGATTCAAGGGAAGAATTAGCGAGAACAAGGCTTCACTCAAATGGAATATCAAGAACATATCAGAGGCAAGAATAACTAAATAGAAAATCAAAAGAATACTAATCCTAGAATGAGAGGAATCAAAAATAGAAACTTACTAGAATGCTTATATCAATGGTCAACATAGAAGGCTAAAATGGCTAGAAAGAAAGGGGAATTGATTCAAGGAGATGAAATACATTAGAACAGCAGTAAGGCTAAGATCAAACATGTTAAACATTAATTAGAAAATAAGCTACAGTAGAATGATCATGCTGTTCAAAACTCAACCAAAATCAGTGAAGAATTGAGGAGATTCACCATGTGGTTTCAAGGAATGCATAGAGTGATTGGGGGTTCACTCTAAGACATAAGGAGATTAGAGAATAGGTAGTTATAGTAGTGTAACACCTTCTCCACAATCAAAACATCAAGATAGAACAGTAAGAAGAAGAAAAGAGAGAAGAAGGAGACAGAACACTGAAATCAAGGTCCAGATTCAAGATGTAACATTAAACTAACCTTTCCTCACCCAAAATAGATAGGGTGTCCTGGCTAGGTTTGGGCTGGATTTCACATTCTCCCCCCCTTAAAATAATTTTGTCCTCGAAATTGGGAGAGTTCCTGGATTCCGAAAGACAGGGGTACTTTCCTATTATCTTGGCTTCCTTCTCTCAAAGTCCACGGAAAACAAATAACAATAAGTCTTATGTAAGAAAACAAGGAATATATCTGACATGCTTTGAAATCAAATCGAAAGTATGATCATGGCTTCATGAAGATTTCCCAAGGATCATGGTGAAGATTAATATGAAGATCATAAAACCTTAAGAATTAAAGGAGATTGTAGAAGAGGTGGTTGCAAGGATCAATATGTTGCAAGGATGCAGCATCCTCTTCATAATCTCAATCTCAAAGAATAATCATAGCAAGAGTAGATCAATACAACACAAGAGATTTTTTCAAATCTTTGATTGAAGAATAGGAGATGAAAAGCTTGAAGTCTTGAAACAATTAGAAGGAATAATAAATCATGAAGATCACACTTGATTTCTCTTCGAAATCATCATGTGGAGAATTTACAAGGTTATAGAGTGTATGGAGATCCACTCTAGAACAGAAGGGATAGAAGGATTAGTCATGGGAATGATTTAAGATCATCCTCCTATCAAAGGGAATGTAAGGCACAAGAAGAAATTGTGGAGAGAATAGATCAGCTTTGGGGTAAACTTCTACAAACGAAACTAGGCAATTCGTACAACAGAGAATAAATCGAACAATGCATATGGTATGCATATGGTATGTATGCATTTGGTACAATAGCAAGGTTAGGGTTAGGTGGGATCTCACAACAAATCTTTTAGAAACTTAGCATAAGCTGGGACTTGCTTGATAGCATCTAATAGTGGGAGATTGATATGAACTTGTTGGAATAAATCAATCATCTCTTGCATCCTAGCATTCTTTCTAGAATCTGGAATTGAGGACTCAAGAGCTTCAAGGAAGGGGGCTTTGGGAGTGTAAGATTTAGGAGTAGGACCCTCTACAATCGGAATGTGCAACCCCTTACAAGGAAATTGATGGGGGGAATACTCACAGGTGGTGTTTCTTTACTAGGCTTGTGTGCATCATCGCCAGTCTCATGGGTCAAATCAACCTCCTCTTGAGTCTAAAGATCAATGGGCAATGGCTTGGGAGTAGGCAAAGGTGCATAATATTCCTTCCCACTACGTGTCACAATAGAGACTGCTTGACTTGTTCTTTCCTAGACCCAATTTGATGATTAGGGTTACCTATTGGTTGACTAGGTAACTGACCAACCTCCCTCCTACTGATGGCATTAGCTAGTTGACCAAGTTGGGTTTCCAATTTGTTAATGGACTGAGAATGGGAATGCAACAATTGAGTGTTTTGCTCTAATCCACTAAGTGCTTTTAGTACCTTATCCTTAAATGATGAATTATGTGAGGGTTGTGGAGATGATGGTTGCTCATTCCTATAGGCATTTTGGTGCATATTAAATGGAGATGGCCTATAAGGTATTTGATTAGAGGGATTGGCATTGAGTTTTGCCATGAAAAATTGGGGTGGTTTCGCCATCCTGGGTTGTAGGTATTGGAATATGGATCATTTGTAACAACCCCCGTATTTCTAACCCTAGATCGGTATTTCAGGTCCGAGAACCCGAAGGTCTAGTCGAGTAAATTTGTGGAGTGTCCTAATAGAAGTCCATGATCCATACCCTGAACCCATGGATTTGGATCCTTTGTCTGATGAGCCTCCCTTGCTTGGTTTTTGGAATTTCGGAAGTCAAGTGTTGTTCAGAAATGTCCGGAATGAAGGTAAGATCTCCCCCATCTCTTCTTTAGGGCTAGGTTAGCCTTGGGAATCAACCCCCTAGCAAAAGCACCCTTGTATGGCAAATTACATGGGGGCAGTTGCTAGTGGCGGTCGATTAAACCAAGCGACCACTTTGGAGCGACCGCCGGGTCTGTTTTTGGGGATTTAGCCCTATTTTGCCCCCGACTTCTATAAAAGGCAACCCTCGTCTAAGTAACGAATATTTTAATCGTGGTTGCTAAATTTGGAGGTTAGACGGCTGCGGGGAAGTTCCGAAAGTGGATCTGGAGTGTTGGCAGTGACTTGGAGATCAGTCCTTCCTTTTTCTGGCTTTCTGTCGTGAGGTAATGAATTAATCTTTTCTTCTTTACCCTCTTTGTCTGTTAATTTATTGATAACCCATCCCCTCGTCTTGGTAGTTACCCCCTTTGATCATTGTGATTCTCTTTCCAATCTACTTGAGATGAATTACCCGTAAACGGAATCCTGTTTTTGTGAGAAGGATAATCCAGTCAAGGGGAGAGTTAGGGTAACCCAATGATGGTAATTACTAGGATTTCCTTCACCCTTTGGCTTAGGGAGTATTATATTTGAGACTTAGGTCATGATTACTCGAAATCCGGATTGAAAACGAGTAATCAGAAGCCTGAGTTTTGGATTGAAACTCTGTTTTTGGGGCGGTCACTAGTGGCGGTCGCTCAACCTAAGCGACCGACCCAAGCGATCGGCTGGTAAACAGAGACCAAATGACTTTTGGTTCTGATTCTCTTTGATTCATTTAACTTATATAATATTGTAACACTGTGTTTAGGTATACTCTGTTTGAAAAGAAAGACTTGTAATAGTTAACGGATCTCCTTTTACGGACAATTTTACTTATATGCAGGTAAGGACAATTCATCCTATCTTTTGAATAGACTTGTAATATGCTAATCTAGTGTCTATTTGAAATTGTATTTCGTTATACATGTTGCTGTATTCATGTCTTAAATATAAATCATGTTATTTTACTGCTGTTTGTCTTACTTACATACATACTGTGTTGATTATGAATGTTATGTATGGAGGATAGTTGGTATATGATTCTAATGGATGAGGTATCTATTTTTGGGATATCTTAGCTAGGGATATCAGAAGGCTGTGGAATGGGACACATGCCTGCTGATGTCTCCAGCACTGTCTTTACTATTTGATGGCATTATTAGGTAGAGTCTAGAATTGCATGGTTAGGTAACCCACATGCTACTACCCTTTCGGTAGGGAGATTGAAACCGAGTGACCCGTGATGACAGTGAGGTGACATTGGTCCACTATTAGTCATGTAAATGGTAGGGTTGCATATGTTAGGGTTGGGCTCATGGATGTCCAAGGATCGGACCGGGTGTTGTGAGGAATCATGAGAGCATCCGCCCCAATAATATGTGGATGACCATAGGGTTAAGGAGTGAAGTCCAACAGCGGTAGTCAGTCCGTGAGGATTCTCTCTCCTAGGTTGCGAAGGATACTGAACCGAGTTGGTTGGTGCCATAGGGGATGTATCTGGACTTCATGTAGACATGTAACCAGTATGACCTTGCATTGGATTAGAAACCCCGACATGCGCCAGTACTCATTACCAATGGTCATGGTGAGAGAGTTTTGACTTAACCCCAGGCATGGAAACGAGAGCCAGGTGTGGACTTTCCCTTTTTCCCAAGATCCCTACAGAGGTAGCCAGTCCTTGCCAGATTAGAGTGATGAGACTTACCCAGAGGAGGGCTGGTGTATAACTTAAAGCATGTCAACTATTAGAGACCCGCATAGTTAGAAATCATAGTATCATTCATATTTTGCATTCATTCTTATTATTTGTACATTTTGGCATTGTTGGATAATTGATGGGATTTGTGATTGTTTCTTACTGAGTTCTTTAGAACTCACGTCTTTATTTTGTATATGTTTATTAGCCTGCATCTGGAAGAAGGAATTATGCAGGAAGATGGACTGGTTTCCTATGAAGGAACCATCCCGTATGAAGAATATGTGGCACCGTCGGTGGGAGATGGAAATAGCATGTGCGAGAGCTCCTGCAGCTGCATGGAGTGCGCTTATCGCACCTATTGATGGTCAGAGACGGAAGGTGGTCAAAAAGTTCACCCAGCGAATAGAGAAGAATTGGAGGACACCCTACCTTGAGATTCATGAAAAACACTTTTTAAACTTAGAAAAGGAAAATGGGAAGAAATTGATATAACTCTTTTGTTTACTTCCGCTGAACCCTTATTCATTTTTATTCATTATTTCTTTCCTTTATTATTGTTATTGGAGTATTTGGACTCCTGTAATTCATTTATTGAACAGTTGTTGCTCTTGATTATCTTTATTTGTATTTAATATTGTTGATAGACTAAAACCATGGATCCTATGGCGGATCACTCCCACGGGTTGTCCGGTGGGTAAGCGAGACCGGCGGGTGGGGTGTGACATCATTGCCCAATTTAGGGACTCCTTGGGCCAAATGTGTATGCTCCTTAACAAACTCGGGGTATTGTGTAGCCAAATAGCAATCGGTGACATGATGGGATAGGCTAGAACATAAAGCACATGCTTCAATCTGATTAGGTGGAGAGGAACTTGTAGGAAGTGGAGATGGGGTTTGTTTTCTAATGATAAGAGATGGTCCAATTTCTTTGATAGCAAGTCAACCTTAGTGCTCATCTCAATGGTAGGATTGACCTCATAGAGACCACTCATTTTTGGTTGCCCAATGGATGGAATCTTAGTCCTAGCTGCTGAAGCATGGTGTTGGGAGTTTTCACTAAGGGTCTCAAAAAGTTCCCATTCCCGATTCTCATTCTTCTCGCATGAAAGTCCCACCACAAGAAGAATCAACCATTTGCCTATGTCGGTCTCTAAGGCCATCATAAAAGAATTGAACCAATTGCCATTTAGGAATAGCATGGTGGGGGCACTTTCTAAGTAATTCTTTTAGTCTTTCCCAAGCCTCATGAAATTGTTCTCCTTCTTGTTGGGAGAAACTCGTTATCGCTCTCCTAATGCTACTGGTACGGCCAATGGGGAAGAACTTTTTAAGGAACTCCTGTTGCATTTATGCCCAAGTAGAAATTTTAACATTGTCCAAAAAATGAAGCCAATGCTTAGCTTTATCTTTAAGGGAGAATGGGAAAATAAGTAACCTTAAAGCATCAACTGAGAGGTTTTGAATTTTAACCATGGAGGACACCTCTTATAACTTATCTAAGTGCTTATAAGGCTCTTCATTGGCAAGTCCATAAAAAGATGGTAGCATTTGAATCACACTAGATTTGATCTCATATTGAGCTGCCTCTATGTCAGGCAACTTAAAACAAGAAACCGGAGTATATATCATAGGAATGAAATGCTCACTCAAGGGCCTCTTTGGAGGCTCATAGTTTGCCATGGTTCTTTGCCTTCTAAGGTTGGCAAAAGTCTCTTCTAACTCTAAGTCAAGTGGAGTCAACTCAAGGTATAGGGACGGACGACCATACATACATACAGAAGGAAAAAAAGAAAAAGAAAAAAGCTAAATAAGTAAAATTGAAAGAAAAAAAACTATAGTAAAAGGGAGAGTTACCATGGGATGATGCTTGGGAGGAGGTGGAGGAGCAGGTGGGTCAACCACACAGTCCTTTGCGGGAATGGGAGTGGCTTGGGAAGGAGAGGGCGAAGTCAATGTACTAGGTGAAGGGGAAATAGGTGGAGGGGTTGGTGAGGTTTTGGGAAATGATGATGCAGTAGGGGATGGTTGAAGCATGCCAATGTATAATGCACATCAAGATACTGGTAAGTGGTCGTAAGTTGGATGCACTCCATGCATTCAAAACATTGGAGAGATATTTTGTAGTATAGGGGTGGGAAACTGACTGATTAAAAAAATTGCTTTAGTTAATGCTTATTGCCAAAAATTTCAAGGTACGAGAGGCATGTGCAAGTAAGGCTAGCCTAATCTTTACAATATGACGAAGTCGGCATTCTGCACCTCCCTCCTTCTCATCTGAAGGATGGCGTGTAACACGATGTACAATACCAGCTTGGTAAAGAAAGTGAGAGATTGTTGGGTACTCCTCGCCCAATCACTATGGAATCTCTTAATTTTGCGGCAAAAATTCATTCTCGACCAACATTTTAAACTTCTGAAACACAGGAAAAGCCTCAGATTTAAGGGCAATTGGATACACCCAAATAAATTACTAAAAGCATTAAGAAACATAACATAATAACGATGTCATTCTGTACAGGAGAAGGGCCTTATGAACGTGACTGATCGCTGGCGACAATCAAGGTCCTTATGAGCCATTTGTTGCAGATTTGACAATAAATTTCATTCATTAGATGAAGGATGAGCACTTATGGTGAGAGTGGGAGGCAACATCGTCAGAAGAGCGGCTGGCTAAAAGATCAATGAGATTCCACCACGATAATTGCCAAAATGTCCACAATAGCCATGGCGACGGGAACCTTTCAACGAGCATTGTTGCCACCAAAATTATGTGACCGACTAATACAACCCATATTAGCAGTTGCCTGAGGTATATTGAGGAGAGTCGGAGCACTTCAGTCAAAAGCATACCACGAATATCACCATAAGTTATAGGGATCACACAGGGGGAGACTAAGCTAACAAACACAACATACTTTGGACCTATTTAATTCTCTTTCTTTCTTTTTTTCTTTTTGGTTGTTGTTGAAGAGTAGACTAATTTCATTGCTAGAAAAATGCCTAAAATCCAGATTACATGCCTCTAGAATCCAAGGAATGGATATGGGCAAAACTAGCTCTGTCGTACAAGTTATGGCCTTGCGTGGGAGAGAATCCACAACCAAATTGGACTTTCTCAAAACAGGAAATTGTTGTTGAAGGGTTTTAATGGTTTTAATTCTTCTACTTCATTCCATTGATCATGAAGAGAGATTAATTGTTTTTTTTATATTTTCTAGAGTCCTTTCACGATGCCATAATGAAGTTGCATGGGTCCTTTATGCTAATACAATTATCTATTTTCTAAACTCAAGGGATTGGTTCAATTGCTACACCAGCTTGGCCACTGGTTGAGGAGCATGAATATTAAAATCCGGATGCCATCTCTCGCAGTGAATAAACTGATTTTGCCACCTTCCATTACCCAAGACGCTACACCTTTAACATATCTCCCTCATAAATGAAAGAAAAAATTATAAAAATTCATCCCAACAAATGTTAGTCCACCCCCAAACTTAATTTTCAGGATTTCCTCGCTAGATCTCACTACACATCCGTAGAAGTAAGTTGAAGATTGGATCTCGTTGATCAATGAACAACGAAATTGTGCTTTGCAATTCATCATACTCCTGTTGGGGTATCATAGTTCTCCGATAAGAACCAATATGCACAGGAGATGGAAGAGTCAATGTTAGGGCACCTTGGATTTTTCCCACAACACCAAAGATATGACTTCTTCCCTTCCCCACCACAAACACCTCCATTACCTGCCTCTTTAGTATGTTTCAAACATTGGAACACAGATTCTCTTGGAGCCCCCATGTCCCTCGGAGCTTGTCTATCCTCACACATTATTCGAGTTTAATAAAATTCAGGAGAAGATTTCTTCGGAAAAGAAAAGAAAAGAAAGTTAACTAAATTTCCAATAAGGATTTCTTTTTGAAATTGTGGAGGAGGCACAAAATTACTTTGAAGATATTTTTTTAAAAGGTATTAAATAGATTACCAAGAATATGTGACCGAAAAAATGAATAGAAAATAATAGGTATTAAGAAAATAAAGGTATTTCAATTAAAAATAGAGGATAAATTCGTCAAGTTAAAATTTGCCACGAAATAGGAATACACGCACTTTGTATAACTAGTAAAGTACTACATGCAATGCAAGTGAGTTTTTGTTGGTTTTTGAATAATTATAGGTGTGTTGATCACTTGATTTCATTTGGTAGTGGCATTTTCGTACAATTTTTTTTTTATGACGGCTATTGTAGTATATGGAGTTCATATGAGACTTGAGATGGTTGATTCTAAGCATTAATATCTAGAGGTTGGGCTTTAGTGGAGATGATTAATTCAATTGATTTCATTTGGTAGTGGCATTTTCGTACAAATTTTTTTTTTTATGACGGCTATTGTAGTATATGGAGTTCGTATGAGAATTGAGATGGTTGATTCTAAGCATGAATATCAAGAGGTTGTGCTTTACTGGAGATGATTAATTACAATTAATACTAAATTGCAAATGAATATATTTTTCTTTTCCCTTTTCTATAAATATACGAGTGGATATATTCGTAATGCCATAGTGACGCTTTTCTACATCTTTTTTTTTATGATTTTTTTATTATTCTTTTATTTATTTAAGGGGTGGGGTGGGGTAGAGGTATTTTTAATAGATTTAATTCTCTAATGGGATTTGAGACACTTGGATCTATGCATGAATATCAAGAAGATCATAAGTTGGGTTTTAATGGAGGGGATTCATTGCAATTAATATTAATATATAATTAGAATAAAAGATTAATTAATGAGCAAGTACAATAACAATTTTTTACATAATAACCAAACCCTTTTGGCGAGTAATTGAGGGTATTCTAGGAATAAAAATGTTATCATCCTCCATGAGTTCATGCGTTTATAAAAGTAGTATGTTAATATGATTTACTTTTGGAAATCGAAGCTTATCGGATGCAAAGTAAAGTGAAATCTAATAATAAACTTCTAAATTATTTGAAGTTATTTATATTGTTTCTTAGAGTAATGAATTTGAATTATTAGAAAATTTGCTTTTTTAAGTATGAAAATTTCCCTTCCCTTCCTTCAATTTCATTCCAACCAGACAAATTGACCATCAAAGATTGAATATTTAGTAAGAAATTAAATTTCAATATATTGAACTTTGAATCAATTCAAAGAGAAGTAGTAATATAGGCAGGTAGTTATGTTTTAATGGAGAAGGTGTCATATGCTTTTCTCCTTCCATAGTTTCTCCTTTGCTGAGGTACTTGAACCAAACACAACTACATACTCCAGCTTGAGGAATCACTCTTTAAAAGCAATACATAAGAAGCCAAGTACACAGATGTACGAGAATCAAAATTGAATGGACTCAAAAACACGGACTTGGCATTTGAACACCCGAGGCAACCCCTTTTGCATTCTCACAAACAGAGGTGCTGTCACCATCACTTGATTTCAAATCAATATCAACGAGCTGTACTCCTTCGCATGGTACGGCTTCACTACATATGAGGGTAACTGCATCCTTGGTGGCAGACGTACCCTTGATGTTCTTGAAATGAATGTCTGTGAGCTTCACACGTGAAGGCTGTGCATTGGGTAGGGTTAATAAATGCCATTAGTAATCTTAGAGACAAGGTTTACAAAGCCAATATATAATTACCAGCCTTCAAGTGAAAAAGACGAGGTAGAGCAATCAGGATCCTCTCCTATGACCTGATTGACCTACCTCCCTTCTATCAAACACAAAAGGGGATGGTTATACAAACATACTTATGCCAACCAAGACAAGGTGACCTCACACACGAAGTCTAATTGGGTGGGGAGCATATATGTATTAACTTGATGAAAAGAGAGTGGTTCTAACAAAGTGCTAATTGTGCTTGGAGAGAGATTGTCAATGACTCTATATAGTCAAATTGGGTAGTATTTTGTTGATGTCACATTATTTTACTCGTTGGGCTCATCGAACTTACCGAGGAGTCACAAGTGGTTCTTGTCACAATATTCTTGGTTGATGATGATGGGGTTTTTCACATTTTTCATCATAAGATCCTCAAATATAACATTAGAAACTTTGTTGTCTCTCGATGCTGGCCATGTTTTGATCCGGACGCCATTGTCGGTCCCAAAGAAAAGTACAACTCTTCACTGTGATACCGTTCACTTCCTTTTCATTTTGATATCTCCCAAGGCTTCCCAAGCTGCAAAACAAAGAACAAAACTTGGAGAAAGCCGTTTGAAACAATTTTCATCATCCCTCCTTTTCTTGTTTCTTTTTTTTTGGCGGCGGAGGGGCTTTCAGATTTAACCCAACCGTAGGAGCCTTAATCAAATACCTAGCCCTGCGTACCCGCTAGGGCCAAGCTTAAACTTGACTCGGACCAACCCTAGTAGGGTTTTCCCAACAACTGCCCACCCCTAGTTCACCTTGATTATCATGCGCCCATTTAGTCATGGAACTTGCAAACCCATTGCATCCTACTAGGGCTAATCTCAAGCTTTAATGCACATAATATCATGGAAATAACAAAGCTCATCAAAGCCCATTTATATCAAGCACATGCTTTATATATGATGAACCTAGCCCACACCTAACTTCAAATACAGGCCCGGTCTAATCCTATTTGGGCTCAGGGTGCTTGTGCTAGTTGCTTTTTCTCTGACACCCCTTTATTGTTTCAGATCTAATGTACTAATTACTAGGATATTTATCAAAGTATTTAGGCATGATTAATATGTCATTACCTGATGCCATGACCTGGTCCACAATTCACATTGGAGACTAAAATGTTGGAAGTACCATCTCCGATGTAAACACAATCATCACCGGTTCCAATATATCGTTAGTAACAGTGATGCCAGATGAGTCGCCGATGTGCACACCGTCAGTGTTTCGGCTCGTCGCAGGGGCTTGGATATTGATATCATGGACGGTAAAGTCACTGCTTTCAACAATACCTATGTGAAAAGCCTTACTGTTGATTAAAGTGATGCCGCTTAATGATCCGCCGGTAATTGCAAAAAGGCGCAAGGTCTGCAACAAAAGCGAAAGTTCAAAAAGGGAAACAAATATTAAGGATCCAATTGTTTCCATGTAAAAATACAATAACTCACTGATTCAGCCATTTTGCAGTTTGAATTGCGCCATGTGAACACAACCACCGCCCCAAGAGGCTTCTCCTTGACCATCCAGAGATCCAGTTCCGGACCCAGTGATATCCAGCTCGTTTAGACTATCAAATGTGATCCATGACTCGGTAGATCCCGAGGAAGTTGGAGCTATTAATTTTCCACTTATCTCAACACGAGGAGATTTCTTGTTTCCACAAGGACCACTAAACATGATTGAAGTAAGAAAGTAGTCACCTTTTGGGACCAAAAGGCTGGTTGGTTCAGTAGATTTACATGCAGCGGCCCATGCATTAAGGAAGGCCTTATTATTATTTGTTTTCCCGTCGCCAACTGCTCCATACTTGGTGACATCAAACACCGTACCTCGTGAATCATCACCTGGTGGCGGCCCGGAAGTATCTCTCGGTGCAGATGTTGGTGATGGCGTTCGAGTCGGAGTTTCGCCTTTCGAGGTTTCATTTTTATGTTTTGATTTGAGAAGCCGAGTTTCAATAGTTCTAGCTTTAGCCACCCATAGAAGGAAGCCTAGTAAACATATTAACATAAGAAGCCTGCCCGAATCCATCGTTGATTTCTCCTAAGCAAATAAAGACTTAAAGACAAGTGAGAAAGGCAAACGAGCTATGATCATAAACAAGGATCAGGCAGAGCTTTAGAGACCTTGCTTGGGATGAGAGGTTTGGTTGATACGAACTCCAACAGATGTCTAGTGGACTTCGTTCAAGTTGTAACGCTTGTGGGAGGGAGTTGATATTTATGCTCTGAATTTCCATCCTTATTTGGGATTTACACGTGAATTTAGCGAGAGAGATCTTAACTCACTCTTCTTGTTATTATTAACTGTGCGGTAAGAAATCTACATTCAAATAAGGATTGGCTGCCCTTTTCTTTAGGAAAAAGAATGAGACGAAAAAAAATAGAGTAGGTAATATGTGGTTCTTTGGCTTGTTAGTTTGGTTATGCTGTTTCGCAGTTTGTTTTTCTCTCTTTTTGAGTGAGTGGAAAGTTTTCTTAAAGAAGGTTCTTGGTCAAGGGATTCTCCCTCAACTGAGTATACCACTTGGTAAGGAACTGGTGAGCGATGGGTGTACTGGGGGAGTTGTTGTTGCCAGTTTGAGTGTTTATTTTTCATTGTAATCCTTTTTATCCTCTTTTCATAAAGATGTTTTATTTATTTTTTGTAAAGAAAAAAAAAAAAAAAAAAGGATTTATGTTGGTCTATTGTCAGGCTTTATGTACGGATGATAAATTTAGGAACTTGGATCCTCTACGGTGCTGGAAGGTCACCACATAATGATGTTCAATTTCAGTTATTGTTGATGAATTTAGGGACTGGGTCCTCTATGGTGCAAAGTAGGTCACCAATCTGGCAATTAGGGATTACCCCAATATAGAAGCACACACGGAAGAAAGATCCTAAATGTCCACGGAATGATCATTCAACTATTGTATAGAAGAAGCCTTATACATACTTAGTATTTTTTTTGGTACGACACATGTTCAATATTTTATTTGTTTGTTTTAGTGAATATATTCACTTGTTAAATAGAAGGTTAAGATGATTTTGTTTGGCTTGGGTTTCCCTCCAAGTAGGGGATGGCCCATTACTTGAGTTATCCCATGTGGTTTATGGATGGCAAGTTTGTTTTTCTCTTAAGAGGTCCAAAGGGGGAGAAATTGCTTGTTTTTGTGGATGAAACAATGAAAGAAGGAATCCCAAAATAGAGAAGAAAGAGCTCAAGTCCCGTTTTTGGGTATGCCTTGCTCACATGGCATTCGGGACGATGTAGGCCAAGTCTATCGGAAAGCCGACGTAGAGAGCATAGGTGACGTGCGCCTCCATTGGAGAGATCTTGTCTTGGTGCCCTCCTTTAGGCACGAGGTTTCCGCTACCAATGTGTGAGATCACTCTAGCAGATTGAAGCATGCACTTGTCCATCTTAACAGTAGTGCACTCCTCATCACAGAGAATGGACAAGATCATCCAGTGGTCATTCCAGTATAGTATGTCGTCGAACTCACAGCCTGGTGCATTCCATCTGCTCTCACTTGGGACGTAAGGAGGTCCAGTATGTGTGCTAGCGGCCATGTGGAGAAGGGGATGTGGATGTCCCACACCTTGCTCTCTATCACCAATCATTTGTCCTCTTCACTGACTAGCTCTGATCGTGTCGCTAACAAATCAAAAATAAAATCCTATACTAATCTAGCAAGCAAAAAGTACGGGGTCGAACTATGGGGAACTAAAAGGCTAAGTTACTAAGATTGAATTTAACACAACCTAATTTAAACTAAATCTATTAATTAATGCAAAAACTTAAACTATGAATATGTGAAGATCTTTGGGATTTCGAATCCCCAATGCTTTTCCCTAACTGATATAACTCTACACTTCAAAGTAAATTAGGGATGGTCTTCCTAAATATGCCCAATCCTCGCAAGACTATCGTCCTTCGCGAAAGCTTGGCACGCTTAGTTCGCTGAGCTATATAACATCTTTGGCCAAACTCAAACACAATCAACTAGAAGAGATAGAACAATCAAATTAATGAAATAAGCATGGTTCATCTACATCCCAAAGAAAAGGAACTAGCTACTCATTATCACAAAGTTCATAAGAAAAATAAAGATGAAACATAGGGAGAGAGAGAGAGAGAGAGAGATGTGGTCTTCTTCTTCAACAATGAGAGAGA